>NC_055974.1:22247764-22250264 GCF_018492685.1 Alosa sapidissima
CCCAACCTGGCTGGGACGGTTCCTTTTGTTCTGTGACATTTTCATCCTCTTCAGTAATACGGCCTCTTCTTCTGTCTGTGACTATTCGACTGAAGATGTGACTTTGAATTAACAGAGTCTGACGTCTACCAAGGCAACAATAGGGATTTTTCTGGTTATCAAATGCCTATTCTTTAGCTGTCTAATGTGCATATCACTATAGCAATGCAAGACGCAATGGCAAAGAAATAATAGAAATAACTATAGTATTGGATATAGCAGGATTAATAACACTTTTTGAGGAACATACTCACAAACAAATCTATTACAGATTACTCTTGAAGTGTTATGTATTTTATTACTACTAATTCAGTAATACAATTTTGTTTTTCGTTTGTCATTAAATTGGATTTAATGCAAAAATCTGAAGATAACAAGTATTCAGCTAAAGTAGACTAGTAAGGCAGCAAGAATATATGATTTAACAGGAGTCTGTTGAAAATAAACTAAATTTTACTGAGGTCAGTAATTGTAATGGAATTGTGCATTAGTCAATGCCCATTTAATGAGATGACCGTGACCAAATTACTTTGTAATGATTTACTACCGACACTGGAAGTAACAATAGCAGTAGTAATAGCAGTCATGAGTACTATCAATTTGGTGGAATAGTGCTACAAAGGGCTAGCTTGTACTAGCTAAGTGCGTCTGTAATCAATCATGCTATCTACCTCCACTTTCACGTCTCACATGCTCACACACACACACACACACACACACACACACACACACACACACACACACACACACACACACAAATATCCTAGATCATTTGAGAACTGGACCGTCACTAAAGAATGCGTTGTACATTACTTAATAGCATGACCTGAAATGACACCAATGCCTTGTCTGGGAGGGTTTTATTTACTCTAATGTCAGCAGGGTTATTACAGTCAAGTGCGACGGCAGGCCTAGTGTTGTGGTTTAGCGCTGGGAATAAATCTACATCAAAGACATTTTCATTTTTTTATTTTATTATTATTTCACGTTTTCATCTCTCGCCACTGGCCTCCCCTCGGCCTGTGGTCAGAAATTCCTCAGTGTTTGTTACCCGGGACATGAGAGAAATATTATCAGACAGATGCTCCGCTTATCAGCACCCCCCCCCCCCCCCCACACACACACACACAAAATGCATTGTGCTTTTGGGGCCGTTGTTGATTAAGCGCACCCCTGGACACAGAAGAACAAACACACTTATCAGATGCGGGGCAGCGGAAAAGAAAAATCACCTCGCTACCAATCACCTTTCCTCCCTCCTGTGTTGTCTCTCTGTTTTTTCCCCTCTTTCTTTTTATCCTCTCTCTCTCTCTTCCACTCTCTCTCTCTCTCTCTTCACTCCCTCCATCCCCTAGAGAGAGAGAGAGAGAGAGACAGAGAGAGATAGAAAGAGCAAGTGCAAGAGGAGGAAGGGTGGACAGATAAGCGTTGGGATGAGCAACAACCTGTCAAGATGGCGTCTTGATAAATAGGTCGTTCCACGTGGGTGGAAGTGCTAAGCAATGGCAATCGCCTCGGCTCGCTGGACCAGCAGCATAGATAATGAAGGTAAGCAAGGCTACGCCGAATCTATCAGATGTGGTCCAGGTTACATTCAGTGTTTGCAACATTCTAACCCCTCTCTCCTCTTTTTTTTCTCTCTGCACTCTCTTTTTTATGCTTTTCTTGTTATTTTTTTCTTTTCCCTTAGCAGGCCATAAGTCAGTGATGATGGCACCGGGAAGCATCCAGGAGGAGCAAGGTCAAAGCTTCTGAGGGGGAGAGCGCGTGACATCTCTCCTCTCTTTAGGGAGCAAGTCAGCTTCCAACTTTCCTACCCACGTGTGGCTTACAGATCTTACATAATCTGGGTTACATTTTGTATGCACACAAACATGTACACATACCACATACATAGTGCTCACATGCATGGTATACATTTTGAGCGCACAATTAATTCACACACACACACACACACACACACACGTCTTCATCTCTTCTCATATGTATGGTACCCATAAGAGCTCAACATTAATGCACACAAACGTACATACTATGTGCCAAAGACACACACACACACACACATCCATTTATCAGCATTGATAACAAAGATGAAACCAGTGACTTCAAAGGTATCATCAAAGAACTCCCAAGAATGTTGTTTGTGATAAAAAGCTATTTTTTCTTCGTTTTCAAGTAGTCATGTGCTGAAGTCATGCAGAGAGAGGAGGGCGAGGGAGGAGAGAGAGAGAGAGAGAGAGAGAGAGAGAGAGAGAGAGAGAGAAGAGAGAGAGAGAGAGAGAGAGAGAGAGAGAGAAAGAGAGAGAAGAGGGAGTGATATGGCACGAGTCGTTCTCAGCTTCGATTTGGAGACGTGTGGCTTCGCACGTCTAAAAATAGATGGTGTGTCTTCACCCAGTCTGGCGTGAAGCATGAGATCATTGCTAATGAAGTGCTTGCAAGAAGCAGTTCTTATCAGTCT
>NC_055974.1:22255264-22300264 GCF_018492685.1 Alosa sapidissima
TGGAGTATGGAGGTCAGCGTCGGAACTTTGATACTTTGATGAATTCGGCAGCTCTTTGAAGTAATTGGATCTGTGCTCAGTCGATAGTCTCCCGCTGTCGGTAAAGAACGATTTCCAGCGCATATTAAAAGTTATCATTAAAAATGGCGAAATCTTTAGGTCTCCTGCATCCCTAATGACATTTGGCGTCTCTAAAAACAACACTAGCGTTGAGTCCCGCTCCCTGTGAAAAAGAAAAAAGGAAAAATCGTCTCTCCTGCGAAACATCCCCCCATCGCGCTTTGGTGTGCCTGACAGTGTGAAAGAAACATTTCCAACTGAGAATAAGCTAAACAAAACAACACAACAACAACAAAAACAAGACTTCCAAGCACTTCAGTCAAGTGGGGGTAGAGGAAAAGGTATAATGGAGAGACAAAGAGGAGAAAGTGAACAAAAAAAAGAAGTAAAAGCATGTTATTTGCCAAATGAGAACGGAATAGTGAGAATTGCGTCCTATAGTATTCCTTCTCATTCTCTCTTCATCTTGACAGAAGTAGGACATCGAGAGGCTTCCAAGCTCCTCAGCCTTCCAAGGGTGTCACTTTTTCCAGTGAAAATGTGCACGCTAGCCAAAAGAAGCCAAGCATTTATACTGACATCGGAACAAAGTCCGTATTTCGCACTAAGAAAACCACAGGGAGTACACAATAATATATTTAATTAAAAGCATTTACTTAATCTTTTACTTCTCATTTCCTATCCCCCCCCCCCCACCACTCCCTTTCAAAAGTGCTCTTAAGACATGCAAAGACAGCACAAATAAATCTTGATGAACAATGGCTGTCTTTGCAAATGAAACATTCATTAAAGTCTTTGTTAGTGTCTCGCATGCACAGATGATGCGTGTCATGCTTATTTCAGTCAAGGCAGCTGCCTGATATCTCCTGTGGGGGGACTTTGTCAGAAAAGCTTAAAAAGAAAGAAATCTGTTGATGGCTTTTTTTTTTAGGGCTGTCAAAATAACTGATTAATTAATTTGAGAAAAAATAACTGAAAAAATAACGCAGATTAATCGATTCCGTGTGACCTTTGACCCCGAGCCATTCTAGTCAGTAACCATTAGAATGTAAAATGAAGGAGAGAGAAGAAAATGTGCTGCCTAGATCATTGATTGGAACATTTACTTTTAAAAAACAGCCTGATGTTGATAAAAATAAAGTGTTGATTAAAATAAAGCCCTCTGCAATGTCTGCAGCAAGGAAATTGCATATCACTGGAATTCGTCAACTCTAAAGTCGCACATCAATGCAAAGAAATAATGTTGACATTAAGGGGAGTGTTGATTTATTTTCATTGTGTCCCCTAGGTTATATCTGTGGCCTGAAATGCCTTGTATGTGAAAAAAAAACTTCTTCCATTTTTGAATTGATTTCCTCAGCATATTAGGTCATATCATAGATTATTATGGCCATTATTTGAACAGTGAAAATAATAATAAAAGAGTTTTTGAACTTTAATGTCACTAATGCTGATTATTCAATGATTCATTTGAATTTAAATATTTAAAATACTTTCACAGCAAAACATATATATGCAATTAATTTAGATTAATTAATCACAGAGTATGTAATTAATTTGATTACGGTGACAATACATAGTTACTATTTCTTTTGCAGATTGAAAAGTGTAAGTTAATGAATAAATTGATAAAGTCATAAACAATAAACAGAACAGTACACATGGTATACACCATTTGTAAACTGATTTGCTGGCACAGCTTGTTCCTAATTAGTCTGGATATTTACAGCACATGAGTCATGCGTTCACCTTTAGCCATAATCCTCACTGCTAAGTGGAACCACCGCTGTCATTAACCCCCCACCACGCCTCCAACCCTCCAACACACACACACACACACACACACACATACACACACACACTTTACCAAAGGGTGTTTGGGTTGTGTTTGGGGTGAGGGTGGGGGTGGTGTGGGGTGGGGGTGGTGTGGGGGGTTGAGGTTGGGGCGTGGTGTTTTGATGAGAAAGAAAGGCTATTTCAAATGTCAAATCAAAGCCCCTGCTGTTTTCATACATGACAAAAGTGATGTATTGGAAGTGCCCGGATCTTAGTGGATGCCAGTGTCCTTAATGTGTGTGTGTGTGTGTGTGTGTGTGTGTGTGTGTGTGCGTGTGTGTGGAGGGGAGTCTGCGAGGATGTCAGTGGCACTCGGAGGGGGTAATAAAGACGACAAAACAGGTCAATAGGCCCCAGCGCTCACAGCCACCCAGTTGAGGCAGAGCCACGAGGGGACACAGTGCCGCCGTGGGCAAGGTGCTGTTTACTAATTAGACAACCAGGAAGAGATCAGCGCTCGATAACTCACACTCACACCAATTAGGCCAGGGGCTGGTGGTATGTGTGTGTGTGTGTGTGGGGGGGGTGTTGGGCTAAATGAAAGTCTCAGCAGTTCCTCTTTGGGAGTGGGGTGATGGTGTGTGTGTGGGGGGCGGGGGGCTGCTGAGTCTGTACTCAGTAGCACTGATGGTCACTGACCACAAGAAATACCTGTGGGAGAATTACATATGTGTATGTGTGTGTGTGTGTGTGTGTGTGTGTGAAAGAGAGTGAGAGAGAGGGTGATGTTCAAATAATATTTTGGAAGTACATGTAGTGTGACACATTGTGACATAATGTGACTTCTCAAACATGCAAGGTTCCCCACCTCTCCTTCTCTCTCTCTCTCTGTCTCTCTCTCTCTCTCTCTCTCTCTCTCTCTCTCTCTCTCTCTCTCTCTCTCTCTCTCTCTCTCTCTCTTTCTCGCTCTCTGACCTCTGTGTGCGTGTGTGTATATGTATGTATAAATTGTTTGACCTTCCAAATCAGTAACTATAAAGGTCATCTAAAAATATATGTTAAAGGACAGGTCTAATTGTAAGCCGTCTAAATTGGGACAGTACGGAGGGTGAGCTGCCTTTGGTACGGTCCTTACAAATGCAACTTGCAGCATTGTTGGGGACCCCACACACACACACACACACATTTACACATACAGTATACACATATATACACACACACAAACACACTCACAGACACATACACACTCATATGCACAAACACTCACACACTCACACACACACACAAAGTGACACATATACAAACATATGAATCACATCATATTATATAATCTAGTGGAACACTCTTGTATACTGATTTCATGATTTCCGTTTGAGATCCACAAACCCTCTTCCAGGTATGCCTTTCCGATGTCAGCTCAGAAGCCCACTTTTTCATGACATCCCGTTGCATCATGGGATAAATAAAAGAAAAACCCAACAGAAAAAGAAAAAAAACATTACGGCTCCCAAGCGCTGCTACACAGTACACAAGAATCTTTTGAACTATCTACCTTAAAGGGTGTCTCATTAAGGAAGCAGTGTTTTTTTATGCCACATGGTTATAAAAAAAGAGCAACCCGACATGCTTTGATCATCACCAGGAGCAACCCACAGACCTGACAGATTGTTTAAAGGAGGAAACTTCATTGGAGGTGATGTGTCAAAAGCATGGTATTAAAGTAGTGTATGTTACATAATGTCAAATGTCAGAGAGGGAGGCAAGTTGGGCAGATATGTATTTCTCTTTCTTTTGGGTCTCTTAGGTTTTGTAAGTCAAACTTTTCATTTATTGTGTACACTCAAACCTGGGCTGGTCAGATAGATAGACCAGGGTGTGCCTGGTTGTTTTGTTTGTATGTGTGTGTGTGTGTGTGTGTGTGTGTGTGTGTGTGTGTGTGTGTCTGCTGTGTGTGTGTTTGTGTATGTGTGTGTGTGTCTGCTGTGTGTGTGTGTGTGTGTGCGTGTCAGTATGTGTGTGTATGTGTGTTTGTGAATGGGTTGAGTCCTGAATTGAGTCTAATTCAATTAAAGTGTGCATGCTGAAGTGTGAGCCTCACAATGTGCAGAAAAATATTAAATTGCTGAGCTGAGACACATTTCTAAAAGCTTCTAAGCTAATTTCATGAAGATTAGGAAAATAGACAACAGAAAGAGAGAGAGAGAGAGAGAGAGAGAGAGATCTGTGTGAAAAAAAATTCAACCCTGTGATCTCAAACAGATTTGGTTAAGTCTGTTAGGTGAATAAAAAAAGCCTGGCAATCTAATTGATTGTAATTGTGTCTCAGGGTAAACACGATTAACTTGTTTGTTGAACCTTGTAAAAACAAAATTGTTTCCTTCAATGATGTCTTAGAGAGGAATATAGCCCATTCTGTTTGAGGGAGGGCAGCACTGGCTTCTTCCCTTCAAGGTTTATTGAAATGTTGTTGTTTTTTTTCTCAGCATAAATTTGCTCACCTTGATGGTTGGAGTTTTCATTGTGAGACTAGTATAAATTGCCAAAAGATGATTTTCCTCAACTTCACCAGGGGAGCCAAGAAATGTGTATGTTGGGTACTAGTAGCTGTCCGTGGTGCTGAAGTATGTGTGGAGATGCATCCTCTGTGAAGCTAATCTATTTTAAAGAGGTTTTACCCCTTTACTTTGTTTTACCCCTTTTTCACAATGGTTAATAGTTTCTAGAGGTCTTAAAAAATATTTTGTTCTTGCATTGTGAGTGAAGACTTGGTCCAAATAGGTCAAATTGAGGTGGTCTTATTCAACAAGATGGTACACTTGATGCCACTTTGCCCGGCAGATATGATTGTCTCTCTGCTTCACATGTTTTCAGACCATTTCAGCCAAAAAATAAATGATTAGCTTGTATTATTTTGCTGCTTTTGTAGTGGTACCCACACCAGATTCCCAAATATGTGCATAAAAGCACTGAAAAAGTGACATTTTCAAAATAATAATAAGGAACTAGAAATGTAATGCCAGAGGAATTACAATAGTGGATGGAAAGCTGCTGGGTTAATGTTGGTGGGGAGATTCCAGGAAAAAAAAACATTGAATCACTTAATCTTTGAGTTTGTACAAACCCTTGTACCAAAAAACCTTGTGCATCAGGCATTCTTGAGATATCACACTCAAGGTGGGTTTGGCCTTGACATTTCACTTCATCATTGAATCCATACAAATGTTCACACCAAATTTGAAGCATGTGTGTCAAGACGTTCTGAAGTTGTGACAAAATGCATTTATTCACTCTTCATCTAGAAATTCATCTAGAAATTCACGTGTACTGTGTTTTCCTGCCATCCATAGCAGTTGCAGTCAGCCTGATCCTTCAGTAGCAGAATGAAGCGACAACTAACAGAAATAGAAGGGGGGGACAGCTGTTGGATAAATATGTTCAACTGAGCAACAAACTAACAGCTAAGCCTACAATCAAGTCATTTTACGCCACAACCTAGACTACCACTCATACAAACGTAGTTCAAAACGAAGGCTAAGTTTCAGCCAGTGATTGTTTGCCATTTCCCTCTACTGCGCATGCACACAAGTTAATTACGGGATGTGTAGATAATAATAACAAGAAGCCAGGAGATTTTAAGATAGTGGATTCCATCCACTATAAATATTGTCAACATGGGGCTGATTATATTATGATGTGGCTGGAAAGGTCAGGTTACTTAGGTTTTTTTTTTTTTGTTGGGGGGGGGGGTTAAAGTTAGCAAACATATAAGACAGCTGTCAGTCATCCTGATGAAAAGTGTTATAAAGTTAATTTACTAATTTGCCAAAATCTATTTACTAATGTAATTCTATGACTAAGATCCTAGGAGCAGACATTGGTGGGCGCCCTCAATGCTCCCACTTGCTAAATGCTAACTTTATTTCATGCTCAAGACCTTTTGGGAAGTGGATTAGAAAAGTTAGCGTATAGCTAGCCTAAAGCTAAAAGGGAGCTATAGGATAACTGGTCTAATCCACTTCCAGTGAATTATACTAAGCTAGGCTAACAGAGTCAGACTGCATGTACAGAGGGGAACATGCCTATGTTCCCACAGCCCGATGTTCCCTAACCCACCTACACACACCTCAGGCCTAACCCTAACCCTAACCCCAACCCCAACCCCAACCTTAGAAAAGTGGGAACATAGGGATGTGGGACCATTGGGCTGTGGAAACATAGGTCCAACCCCGTACAGAGAAGAGAAGGATGTAATATCCTCTTATCTAACTGTTGTAGACCGCAGATGAGGCAATTTCCCCCTAAAGCTGGTATTTTCTTTTAAAGATGTATGTTGTTAGGCTGGGTGAACCAAGCCTAACAACTGGGTGAAGATAGTGGGAGAGCCTGGAGTTTTCGCGTCACTCTGCAAACGTCACCCAGTTCGTTGGTCAGATTGGTGAATGACTAACCAATTGCGTACAGAGTCATTTGAACTATGCCTGTTGATCACGCCTCTTGTGCAGTAGAAAATACATAGCGGACTCCCCAGACCAATGTTCAATCTTAAAAGATCGAGCTTGGTCTGGTGAAAGCCAGACTAGTATGTTGTACCACAAGATACGGTTTCTGTTAAATAAGTGATTATTTGTGCATGGCTCCACTGATTGTTCCCAATTTACCCTCTTGGTTGAACAGCAGAGTCGGAGTGTGATTACTTCCGTGTTCACTGTCAGTAATCAGTCATTTTTTAATAGCTTTCAGCAAATTACACATTTTAAGTCGTCCACAAAATAACAACCATCTTTCATCTTTCACTCATAAGTCGGGCACCACTGCTGTCCTAATTACTAACCAGACATCAAAATGTCATGGTATGTTTTTTTGACTGAAGATGCTTTCCAGACAGATAGGCTAATGTCAACTTACTGAAAGAGCAAAAACAAAAGCTTTTCTGCATTTCTATGACTTGGCATGACCTTAAAAAACAATAAACTTGCTCTGACAGGGTAGTCTTTAAAAACCTAGTTTAAAAGCTAGTTTAAAAACCACCCAAGTGGAATGAACTGCCAATACACAGCACCTACAATTGTGTAAGCCACATTAGCATAAATGTGAGAATGTGTGTAGGTGCGTGCATGTGTGTGTGTGTGTGTGCGTGTGTATGTGCATGCGCGATCACGTTGAATTAACTAAACATACACGTAGCTCACTTCTCAACTCATCTAGTTTGTCATCATCTGCTCTGCTATGTCACAGCATTCTATAGAGATTGCTGAAACACGTGACCAAGATTATGGGTACGTTTGGCGGTTTACATTGGTTTACATGGGCATGGATTGCCGCAGATCCCCAAAATGCTTTGCGTTCACCAATGGGAAAATGTCATGATGACGACACATTCTCAATCTCTATACATCTGTAAGACATCTATCATTGCCTCCCATGTAAGTGTCAAGCCTCAGATGCATGTGTCCGCATTTCCCAAAAGTACAAAGATGGTCTCTGGTGCTGGACGCGCCGGCCCTTTGGCGTAATGTTCTAATGGGCGTTATCTGGCACATCTTTGTTCTGTGGTTAATGCACTCTGCCTGGTTCAAAGCCATGCTAATCAGCCAAGCATGGCCGTCAGGAGGCCAATTACTCTCGCAAGTCCCACTTCAGCGTAGCCTCAAAGATTTCTCTGCCCTGCCCAAATTACACACACACACACACACACACACACACACTGGCACACACACATGTGCACACATGCACAGACTTGCACATACAGACTCACACAGACTCACAAGCAAATGCACACACACACACACACACACTGGCACACACATTTGTGCACACATGCAGACTCACAAGCAAATGCACACACACACACATGCATATGAACAGACCCACGTACACATACACTTACTCACTCTTTCTCTCTCTATCTCTCTCTCTCACACACACACACATACACACACTCTCTCTCTCTCACACACACAGGCACATACACACACATGCATGCATATATGAACAGACCCACACATGCACATACTCTCTCTCTCTCTCTCTCTGTCTCTCTCACACATACTGTACACCCACACATACACACACACACACACACTCACAAACACACACACACACATGCTGGGCATTGACATTAGTGAGATGAAAAGGCAAAGATTGATGCAAGAGATAGAGCACGGAATAAATAACTCAGTCTAACCCCTTCATGCTGTGAGGGCTCTCTCTTTACCTTCTCCTCTTGCTGTGATTGCTCTTATCCAGAACAGACATGTTGCTGTTTACTCTGTGCACTACAGTGAAGCAGTGTGTGTGTGTGTGTGTGTGTGTGTCGCTCTGTTATACATCGTGTGGAGCCTTCAAGCGTGTCTTGCGTTGATGCAGAGTAGAAAGAGATGTAGTGTTTGGCACTTCAGGGCCACCGTAGATGTAGCCTGCAGAAGCAATCTGCACAGCTGGTCACACACACACTTGCGTTGAATGCAGTGCTGGAAATGCACCTCGTTCACTTTACATAATAATAATAATAATTAAATAATAATAATAATAATAAATTAGTTTTATATAGCACCTTTCTAGAAACTCAAGGTCGCTTTACAAGAAGAGGGTGGTAGTAAGTGTGTTTGTGTGTACATGTGTGTGTGTGTGTGTGTGTGTGTGTGCGTGTGCGCAGGAGCGCTGGGTGGGATGATGAGGGGATTAGTGGCCGAAGGCCACAGTGAAAAGATGTGTTTTGAGGAAGAGGCACAGCGGATGTGGGGGGGGGGGTTGGTTCCAAAGAGTTGGGGCAGATACCCAAAAGGCCCTGTCCCCAAAGGTCTTAAGTTTGGTGCGGGGTATAGCCAGCTGGTCCTTGCTGGAGCACCCGCAGAGGGGTGTAGGGGTGGAGTAGGTCAGAAAGGTATTCAGGGGCCAGAGCATGGAGGGACTTGTAGGATTTTGTAGATGATGCGGAACTTGACTGGTAACCAGTGGAGCTGCCTGAGGGTGGGGTTGATGTGCTGCCAGGGCTCAGTGCCTGTTAAGACCCTGGAGGCTGAGTTATTTACATATTGCAGCCTGTCCAGACCTGTGAGTATGGCATTGCAGTAGTCCAGATGGGCAGAGATGAAGCAGTGGATGAGGGTCTCGGTGACTGAGTCGGATGGTGAGGATCGTAGTGTTGAGATGTTTTTCAGGTGGTAGAATTTGTGATGTTTTTAATGTGGAATTGGAATGACAGGGTAAGGTCCAGGATGACGCTCATGGGCTTATGTCAAAGTCTTTTTAGGCAGGTCCCTCCACTCGGCAGCCATATTGTAACGCTTTTTGAGCTCTTATCGGGCATCTATTTCGGGCAGAACTGTGTGTTCGCAAGGTGATTTTTTGAGTGCTGTGTCTCCTCATTAGAAAGGCATACACCATAGTACACAACCCCGACCATCGGGGGAAAACCCACAGACATGCAGTAATGCAATGCAAGCGTTGAGCACTAGGTTATCTACACCTAGTGGCACTGCGGTGGAGGCCTTCAGGTGTCTTGTTTATGTTTTTATTTATCCTTTATTTAACCAGGTTAGTCTCATTGAGATCTTGCATCTCTTTTTCAAAGGAGCCCTGGGGCCGATGTATAGCGTCGTATGTCTTGCGTTGATGTAGAGTAGAAAGATGTAGCCTACTGTAGCACAGCTGGGTTTGACTGGAGGATGGGGAGGGGGGCTAGCTACACCTAGTGGCTCTGCGGTGGAGGCTTAGCCATTGCAGCATCAGGTGTCTGTTGTGGATTGCAGCCTTTGAGCCTAGAATAAGGTGTCTAACATGTAAAAGCTCCACAAGGACAGAGTCGGAAGTACAGCCATGACTATCAAAAGGTATAGAGTCTGTGTGTGTGTGTGTGTGTGTGTGTATGTGTGTGTGTGAGAGAGAGAGAGAGAGAGGAGAGAGAGAGGGAGGGAGGAGAGAGAGGCTTAACACTCCTTTATTAAACCTATATTTACCTATTGGTAAATACTACAGAACAATAAGATCCATGTGTTAAAAAAAAAACACAAAGTGCTGAGAGAGTGAGAGAGAAATCAAGAGAGAGAGAGAGAGGGAATGTGTGAGAGAGAGAGAAAGTGAGAGAGAGAAAGGCAGAGAGGGGAGGAGGCAGCTGTGATTGATGAGGTTGGCGAGGGACGAGTCTGCCGTGTCTCTGGTCCTGCAGGGTGGCGATCCGCTCCACTCCGGACGGCCTGGGTTGTACTGGACTGGGCTGGGCCGGACTGGACTGGGCTGTGTGGAGCCGGGCCCATGTTCTGATGTGGTATTGACGTGAGCTCAGGGGAGCCAGGGGAGATCGCGCCCAGGCTCAGCTTACACTAAAGGCGCCGCTGCCCACAGGCTCAGATCTATAGTATTGGGGATCCGCGGCAGCGACTGTATCTGTGTGTATATGTCTGTGTTGTGTGTGTGTGTGTGTGTGTGGTTGTGTGTTTGTTAAAATAGCCACATTGTACTCACAATAGTCACAAATGTTCTCTTTGTGTTTACAGTTTGTGTTTTGTGTATCTCGTTTGTGTGTGTGTGTCTGTGTCTGTGTGAAAGCCAGGGGACATGTGAGACACTGTCACAGCCGCAGGTCCTGGAGTGTATCTATGTGAATGTGCAGATCTTTTCATGTGCACCTTCATGTTTCTGTCTGTGTGTGTGTCTTTGTTCAGCTTCTGCATGTGCAGCATCGTGTTGAGAGGACGTTAAATCCGCTGATAATGTGAAAAAAAAGCAGCTGCAAAGCAAATCGAATGTGGTGTGTGTGTGTGTGTGTCGGGGGGGGGGGGGGGGAGTAAGGGGAATGGGGGGGGGGGGGGCAGTTTGATGGGGCAGAAACAGGTTACCGTGAGGTCAGTCCTTTCCTCTGAAGAATGGATCTTGAATCCTCTCTCTCCCGCAGCGCTGTTCCTTCTCCTTATGCATCTATATCTGAGCGTGTGTGTGTGTCTGTCTGTCTTTCTGTCTGTGTGTGTGTGTGTGTGTGTGTGTGTGTGTGTGTGTGTGTGTGTGCGCGAAGCAGCCAAGAGCCCTCCAAACAACAGCTTCTTCCCGTTAAATGCCACCTCCCCTGGGCGCCTAGCCCCAAACATCAAAAGCCTTTGCCGCTTATCCCCCCACTATCTGTTGTAAAATCTGCCCTCACATTTGCCCTTCTCTCGCCCGCGCGCTTGCAAGGAGCGGAGCAGACCAGAGAGAAGGAGAAAGGCTGGGGGTGGAGAGAGAGAGAGAGAGAGACAGGAGAGAGAGAGAGAGAGAGAGAGAGGAGAGAGAGAAAAAGGAAAGAGATGGAGAGAGAGAGAGGAGAGAGAGAGAAGGGAAGAGATTGAAATAGGAAAGAGAGGGAGAGATGGAGAGAGAGGAGAGAGAGACAGGAGAGAGGGGAAGAGAGAGAGAGAGAGATAGAGAGAGAGAGAGACAGGAGAGAGACGGGAGAGAGAGGAGAGAGAGAGAGAGAGATAGGAGAGAGAGAGAGAGACAGGAGAGAGACGGGAGAGAGAGAGAGAGAGAGAGACAGGAGAGAGAGAGAGAGACAGGAGAGAGACGGGAGGAGAGAGAGAGAGGACAGGAGAGAGAGAGAGAGAGACAGGAGAGAGACGGGAGAGAGAGAGAGAGACAGGAGAGAGAGAAAGGAAAGAGATGGAGAGAGAGGTGAAGAGAGACAGGAGAGAGAGAAGGGAAGAGATTGAAATAGGAAAGAGAGGGAGAGGTGGAGAGAGAGTAAGAGAGACAGGAGAGAGCGGGGGAAGAGAGAGAGATAGGAGAGAGAGAGGGGAAGAGAGAGAGAGACAGGAGAGAGAGAGGGGAAGAGAGAGAGATAGGAGAGAGAGGGAGGAGGGAAGAAAGAGAGAGATGGACTGCTACTCCTGGGGGGTGGGGTGGGTTTGGAGAGGGGGGGGGACAGGAGTGTGCGAGACGGGAGAAAGAAAGAGAGAGACTGGAAAAGAGAGAGAGAGAGAGAGAGAGAGAAAGAAAGGAATCATCCTTCCTTTACCCTCTATTACCTATATTACCTATAGATATTTTATAAGTTCTAAGTTTAGATCTATGTATGTTACTCATAAATGTATATACACTGTTATGTATGACTGCTTTGGCAATGCAAATGCCCTTTTTGTCACACAAATAAAGGACCATTGAATTGAATTGAATTGAGAGAGAGACAGGAGAGAGAGAGACAGGAGAGAGAGAGACAGAAGAGAGAGAGAGAGAGAGACAGGAGAGAGAGAGACAGGAGAGAGAGAGAAACAGGAGAGAGAGAGAGAGACGGGAGAGAGAGAGACAGAAGAGAGAGAGACAGGAGAGAGAGAGAGAGAGAGAGACAGGAGAGAGAGAGACAGGAGAGAGAGAGAGAGAGAGAGACAGGAGAGAGAGAGAGAGACAGGCCAGGCTGGGACTCCTGGGGGAAATCAGTCCCTTCCCACGGCCGACAGACACTTGCAAATGGCAGCAGCAACAGTGCAGGAATAAGGGGACTTTAATGACGCAATGCTTTTCTGCTAAGTGTGTCGTCGTGGAGTCGAAGCGAGCTGAGCGGAGCTGAACGGAGCGTAGGCGACGTGGAGCAGGAGAGGAAGGAGACGGAAATGAGAGATGCCTACTGTAATGTCTTGCACATAGCCCCATCTGCTGTCATGCGTTCGGCAGAGCAGGCCTATCAGGGAACATTTACAGTAGAGCAGAACAGCGGCCACTGCTGCTGCTGTGGGAATCAACCAGAGAGATAGAGAGAGAGGGAGCGAGAGTCTGGCTGTGTGTGTGTGTGTGTCTGAAAGTGTGAGGGAGAGAGAGAGAAAGATAAAGAGAAAGATAGAAGGATTGTGTGTGTGCAAGAGAGAGAGATAAAGAGGAAGATAGAAAGGATTACATTGAGAGAGAAAGAGAGAGAGAGAGAGAGAGAGAGAGAGAGAGCAGTAGAAAACACTGTAAAGGAAAGGCTGCTGCAGAAACAGAGTTGCACTTGCTAACAGAATGCGCTAAATATACTGAAATTAGACCATCTTCATCCAGGCAATTAAATGTGATCCTCCCTAAGTTTCTAATCTATACCAATAAGGCAGAACAGCAGACTTTCTTGGAAAAAACAATAACTTTTTGTAGTGGCCTGAGGCCACTCGTGTGATTGTTGTTTGAATTGTGTTGTTCTGTCTTGTGTGTGCGTTTATGTCTAGGATGGTGCCACATAATCTGTATAGCACAGACTATCATTTGACCCCAACCATAATAGCATGTATGTTATGCTGACTTGCATCTACAGTAATGCAATGAGTGTTGTGAGGGAAAAGTGTGCAGCTCTGAAGAGCTAAGAGGGGTGGGGTGGGGTGTGTGTGGGGGGAAACCAGGCATGAGGTTTTTATGACGCCCTGGGCGACCACCCGCCATTTTGGTGTTTTTAGTGTTTTTAGTGGCAGGCTAACACATACTGATGACTTGCGCTAGCTTAGCACCTGCGAACTCTGCAACTAGAAGGACAGGAGGAAATGTGTTGAAAACGGTCTCCACTGATAAATATCACACTTGCTTACTTGGAAATGAGGTTCTATGTCCAAAATCCTGAACCACCCCTTTAAGGTAAAAGAACCACATTTTGAGGCCGTAAAGACCAAGTGTCCAGTCTTTACCCCTCCATCTATGTGTCCTCAGTATACTGGCAGTATACTCACTGTCACCATCTGGCCTCAGTCAGGCACAGTGAGAGTTCAAGGCGGAGGTTGGGCCTCTCTCCTTTCCTCTCCTCTCTGCTCCTCTCCTCTCCCCTCCTCTCCTCTCTGCTCCTAATCATCTCCCCTCCTCTCCTCTCCTCTCTGCTCCTCTCCTCTCTGCTCCTAATCATCTCCTCTCTGCTCCTCTCCTCTCCCCTCCTCTCCTCTCCTCTCTGCTCCTAATCATCTCCTCTCCTCTCCTCTCCGCTCCTCTCCTCTCCTCTCTGCTCCTCTCCGCTCCTCTCCTCTCTGCTCCTCTCCTCTCCGCTCCTCTCCTCTCTGCTCCTAATCATCTCCCCTCCTCTCCTCTCCTCTCTGCTCCTCTCCGCTCCTCTCCTCTCCTCTCCTCTCTGCTCCTCTCCGCTCCTCTCCTCTCTGCTCCTAATCATCTCCTCTCCTAATCATCTCCTCTCCTAATCATCTCCTCTCTGCTCCTCTCCTCTCTGCTCCTCTTTCCTTTCCTCTTCACTTCCCTCCTCCTGCTCGTTGTGGGCGATTGCTGTGTAATTTACTCCGCTGAGTTACGGCCTGATCAGCACAGTGAAGGCCAGAGTATGTTTTATAACAACCCCCCACCTCTCCCTTCCTCCTCCTCCTTCTCTTCCTCCTCCTCCTGCTCCCTCTCTTCGTCTCCTCCTGTTTGTTTTGGCCTGGTTATGGGATGATGGCGCTAGGCTGTATTAATGATGAAACGGGTGATTTATCCTCTCACACTGCCCACCCCCGCCCCCACCCCCAATCCACACCAACACCTCCCTCACCATGACAACGCCAGCCCCAGCCACGCTTATTTTTGAGGAAATGACATCACAGGGCCTCCGACAGAGCTGTGAGCCAATGCGGTGGACCATGGAGACATAGCCATGGACAGCTCAACTAGATTTGCCTCAGCAATAGGTTGGATAATTCACTCACACCCCCACATGCACTAGCTATTACATAAAGAGAATCACATTACATACAGATGACAATTAAATACTGGGTGAGGCCTACATGGTATCTCTATACATCCACATAATAAGAGTGATAGTTCAAAGTGTTCTGCCTGACAAATTTGTATTTAATCTAGTTGTGGACAATAGAAAAAGTGGTACATTTGTGTTCTATTTTTGCTGTTTTTTCTGTGTCGATGTTCTGATGTTTTTTTTGTTTGTTTTTTTTCTGAATGGCCTCGGAGGTCCAGGCGAAGGCCTTGATTTGCCCCTCACTAACCCATTTAGGAAGGTGTGGCCACCTGTCTCTCCGCGTCGGTTCCGTTGTTCATCACGGAGGCCCTGATTGAAGCTGGGCGGCCCTCTGCCCCCGCAACCCTCACCATGCCTCGCCGCGTAACGCTTTTTACATTTCCCCGAGATAAACCGGGACGCGCTCCGGCGCTCCCCTCAAAGCCATCGCGTGCAATTTCACAAGCCTTTCATCACCCTAAATACGGCTAATGGCACCGAAGGAAGAGTGACTCCGCTCCGCACACAGCAATAACCTCGACTTTGTGTCGGAAAATCTTTGATGCTTTCCATCGCTCGCAAATGTATTTACAAATACCTCAGTGGAAGGCCAATGCGAGTTTAATATTTAATCACGCCGTAGGCAGCTCGGCAATAACCAATGTGCTTGATCAATGGGATGGCTGGACGGCCCTGCTTCAATGTCAATTGTGGCGGATATAGCTGTAACCTGCCTTCAGGTTCAAACCCCCCCCCCCCCCCCCCCCCCTCACCCACCCAAGCAAACCCGCCTGCCTCGTGCTGCTCCTCTCGCTTGCGCTGCTTTCTGTGCGGTTGCGTGTTTCATTGCGGTCCAGTGCTGTTGCGTTGTGCAACTTGTTTGTTGCCAACATAAAGCTGTGAGAGAGAGAAAGGGAAGAAGAAGGAGTGTGTGTGTGTGTGTGTGTGAATATTCCAGTGTGTGTGTGTGAGTATTTCAGTGTGTGTATGTGTTATGTGTGTATGTGTGTGTGTGTGTGTATTCCAGTGTGTGTGTGTGAGTATTCCAGTGTTTGTTACTGTATGTGTGTGTGTGTGAGTGTGAGAGAGAGAGAGAGGAATGTGTGTGTTTGCACCATGTGTAAATTGTATGCAGGTATGTTGTTTTTTATGTGTATCTGTGTTTCCTTAAACAGACATTTCACACCATATTACCAAAAGTCTCAGACTAGACTTCTAGACTAAATCTTCAAAATCACCATTTCATCAACCCTTTGAGTCGGGAATTCAGAGTACTTGTGAAGTGTTGCAGGAGGAAAAGGGTAATAATTAATCCAACATCACACAGCATCGTTTAGTGAACCACTGCTGATTGACTCTGGCTGCTCCTAAATCACTGACTCACTGCATCCAGGAAGTTCAACATGTTGCTCCGTCTTCCATTAAGCAACTGGGAAAATGAAGTGTGCATCTAACAAATCGAAACAGGATGATGAATTGTGCCACACACACATGTATGGAGTTGTTTGTGTGTGTGTGTATGTGGAGGGGGGCGGGGTGGAGCAATGAGTTTGTGGCCCCTCCCGCGGTCGTTCAAAGCCATTCCCAGGGACATTCGGGGGGGGGGGGGGGACATTAATGCGCTCTATTAATATTTCAAGCTTCATTTCAGTCAATACCATCCGGAATGGGTAGGGCTGGGCATACAAAAAATAAAAATACCACCACGACTGTTTTATGTTTATAAACACACAAATAAACACACGCACACACACACACACACAAACAAACAAACAAACAAACAAACAAACAAACAAACACACACACATCACTTCTAAAAATCATGAGGGGCATGTGTTCGGTTCATATTCGAAAAAAAGAGAAAGGCATATAAAAATGAAATGGTGTAGGGGGAAAATACCAGCAACCTTTACCTGGGAAAAGAGGCATCCATCTTGATTTTGTGGACTGACAAGGTAATACATTAAGTCTTTGTGGGTTACAGGCCCAAAGTCCACTGTCAGCTAAACTCTGCTTGGAGCAGTGGTGGAGAGAATGACACCTATCCTATTAGGACGTGCGCTGTCAATCTGAACAAGGTGCAGCGGCATCAAGATGCAGCCGGCAAAAAGACGGGACCTGGCAGCGACGACGCTCCG
Source organism: Alosa sapidissima (assembly GCF_018492685.1). NCBI lineage: Eukaryota > Metazoa > Chordata > Actinopteri > Clupeiformes > Clupeidae > Alosa > Alosa sapidissima. The sequence continues at coordinate 22,271,876 of NC_055974.1, forward strand.
TTCAAAAGATTCAATCTCGCTTGCGGGTGCATGACGTGACATGATGCGACGCGGGCGGCCTACCGCGCTTCTCGCTCACAGGTCAGTAAAGATGGCCCAGCAAGTCTTGAGGGAGGGAAAGGCAATTGGGTTGTTTTTTCACCACGCCGGTAAACACAATACACATACTGAATGATGAAATCTCCACAACCCTTTATTATAAGACATGTAGTAAGACATGCAGTACATAGATGGACAGTATGGGACAGACAGACAGACAGACAGACAGATAGATAGATAGATAGATAGATAGATAGATAGATAGATAGATAGATAGATAGATAGATTGTTTTAAAAAAGACCAACCCACCCTCAACATGATAAAAGTTTCAATAATCTCCTCTGTCTGACGTTACATGTATTAAGAGGCACTTGGTATAGCTACGTTCATAATAGTTCATGATTAGCGGGAAAAGGCATGGTCTTGTTTCCCCAACATGCTGTGTGTCTGCCATGCACACTGACCACCCTTTTAGATGATGAAATCATGCCATATCCGGGCGTACACGCTTTTAGGCCCCCTAAGGCGCTACTTAGTTAATAGTTAATGAATCACGTGGTGGAACAGCACACTTCCTGTAGGACTCTTATCTGCTATTGTTCTCCTTGCTTTGGCGTGCGGTGTTGAACACTAAAAGGGTTGTTCACGCTTACATTTTACTCATCTGACACAGAATCCTCACTCGAGGTGCACACACAAGAGCACACGCGTGCACACACACACACACACACACTACATAAATGGCCAATTATAGTCACTTCAAAGAGAGACACAATGAAAAATTAATATCATTGAGTTGCGTAATGCACAATGGGGTGTTACATAAGTGGCCTCGATAAAGTGTGTGTGTGTGTGTGTGTGTGTGTGTGAGGTGGGTGGTTGTGGTGGTGGTGAGGTGAGGAGGGTATTGTTTTGGGGCCCAAACCGCATGAGCCAGAACAAAAGAGAGAATAAAAAAATAACAACAGAATGCACGGGTGGTGGATTTCTGAGAGGAAAAGTTCTCTCAAAGAACCTTTACTTCCGCTAGTGTCAAGGTCTTATTCTCCACCTCTCTAACTCTCTTCACTGCTCTCTCTTTTTCTTTCTCTCTCTCTTTCTATCTCTCCCTCTCTCTCTCTCCCTCTCTCTTTCCCTCTCTATCTCTGTCTGTGATTCTCCCAAAAGAAGATCCCTCAGTAGTAGTCCATCTGGTCTTCTGACCTTGAATCTCCAGTAGAGACTGCACGTCCGTCAGCCAGAAACGAACAAACGGCTCTGATGTCACAGGAGCTCCGCAGTGCATCTCATCTCAGACCAAGGTCACTTCATCATACTCACACCACATATGTTTGCAAAAATGCACAAATCTTTGTGTCAGAATGCATCAATGATGACTCGTTTTGAAAAAAAAAAAAAAAAGAATCATCCTTGGCGGCTTTGTAGTTTGAGCAGCGAGGACGGAAATAGCATCACCGTCCACACAGATGAGCAGTCATGTCCCCGTGATATAATTTAATGCCGCTGCTAGTTGCCGCATCGATTTAGTAAATGCATGCTCCGAAATTGCCGAATTGAGTGGACCAAATGAGTGGCTTTAATAAATCACTGCGGAGCGAAGTCCTGACGCGGATAAATCGCCGCCGCCACGATAAAGACTTGGGGTGAGAAGCATTACCACCCCATTTGCAATGTCGTTTCTGATCAGCCACATCGGCAATACAGATGCGTCTAACGCCCGGGCCTGAGGAGGCGATGGCACAAAATGGATTCTGGGTAATGTCTATGCGTGAGTGTAATTACTTTACTCTGTGACATCCATTTTTTTTTTCCTCCCACACAGAATGAAGGAGTCACTTTTCTTGGGCATCAAAGCCAGGGTTCTTGAGAGGGGCGTGATGTAGTTATTCTGATGTAGCTGAATGAACAGATCGGCTCGAGCTCTCAGGTAGAACACCAGAGGATGGGTGATAGGTTTCCCATATTTGTGAGTGGTGTCATTATCTGGTTTTCTGAGGAAACCTTTTCATGTTCATACCTATTGGAATAAGATTCCATGATATTTTTGCCTGTAACACTCTTGATGGAATATTAATATTCATTGCCTTCTTTTTGACTGGGCACTATTTCCCCAAATACATTTTCCATGATGTACGTGATCTGAAAGTTCCATGAATTTTAGTTCAAGCACTCTTTTATTATTTACACTAGGTAACCTTGATTTATGGAAAACTTAATACTCACCTACATTTATTAAAATAATTAATTAATTACAGGAATCAAGCATCAAGGTTACTCAGAAACTACTTGCAACCATCAAACATGAATCAAATGATTAAAGATTAAAAACCTCACATCCCCACACATCTCAAAGTTTATCAAACAGACATTGCGAACGGACCAATTAAAACAGCTTACCTCAAGCCCTGGCAATGTGATTGTTTGATCAGAACGACTTACCTGTATGGGACTGCATTCAATCAGACCCAACATTAATCATGTATTGTGCGAAGCCTCTGTTGTTGGCGAGGTTGTGGGAGATGTGCTCTGGTGTACGCACAGAGTGCTCCATCATCCAACCCTGAGGGATCAACTTCTACTTTTGTTCAATTGCTGACAGACGCTGCAATCTGTCATGGCAGTCAGCAAAAGCAGAGAGAGGGAGTGGACAGAGAGAGAGAGAGAGAGAGAGAGAGAGAGAGAGAGAGAGATGCCACAAATCGTGTTCTCTCAAAAACCACATCTACACACAAGGACTACAAAGTGTCCGAAGCGTGAAAGCACAGAAGGAAGGACGGAACAGGAGGAACTTTTGTCACCTTCCTGGACAGTGACAAGGGGTCTGTTCTGAAGACTCTACACAAGGTTCTGTTGTGTTGTGTTGATCAAATAGATCGTTATGACAAATAATAATGCAGCAGTTTTAGCTACTGTCCTGCATAATGTCTAAACATGATGTCTGCAGCATGACTATTAAAGGTGCTCTAAGTGATGCCACACATTTTTTAGGCTAAAACATTTTATGTCACTTACTGCAAACATCACCTAACCAACCGCTAGCTGACTGTGTCCTGAATACACTGTAAAAAAAAACGTGATCTATGTGGACAGCCCAGGCTCCAAAAATAGCAACAAAAACAACCTGGGCAAACCTAGCCCATGAAAACATAACAAACTGTTCCAGCAAATCACAGACGAGATGCGCGTTTAGGAGAGTTTCAATTGCACGGGAGCAGCACGGGAGAGAGGGGGAGGAAGTAGTGAGCTAGCTCTCTGTTTTGTTTGAAAGTCAACAGAAGTGACGTGACCCAGCATCACTTAGAGCAACTTTAAGTGGCTGTTCCCATGTGTTGTGTGTTTTGGTAAACTAGTCGACCCTGTATGCCAAGTATTCTTCTTCTATTGTCCTGATTGAAGTAAGTCATGAATAATAATTTAATTTTATGTGCTCGTAATTAAACTGCACCGCACATCTGTGATTGTTGTGAGGTACTGTGGATATAGTCTTAAAAATAATCAAAAAGTGATCTTAAAAAAATTTTGAAGACCAAAATGGCATCGCTATCGAACAGAAATACAGAGCTAGAGTGTCTATCATCTTTATGTATATAAAATACTATCAGTGCATATTGCTAGCCCTAAATCCAATCATAGTATTGTAACATGGACAGAGATGGACAACATGCTAATGAATTCATTAACTATTGTGCACATTTGGAAAGTAAGTATAAAGGGCTGTTCACACCAATAATGATAAGGTAGAATAATAAGATAAAGTATCGTTCAAGCTAATATGAATGACAATGTTCACACATAACATTGTTATCGTTATAGTTTATGTGTGGATGTTGTCATTCATATTAGCTAGAGCGATACATTTTTGCCAATATCATTATAGTTATTGTTTTTGGTGTGAATGGCCCTTAAATCTGGGGTGCATGGTTTTACCACAGTATTGCGGCCCCACGGTCTAATGAAACAATGTGCAAGGCATAGACCCTGGTGAGAAAGGGGCGTTCACAAGTACTTTTGGGTAAGAACGTAAAAGGAGAGGAGCTGGAGGCAGGTCTGAGTGAAAGCAGAAGGAGAGTGTTGAGGCCCAAGAGAAAATCCCGCAAGTGACAGCCACTAATCCCACATCGAGAGAGCAGAGTCAGAGAACCTGTTTCATCTTTAGACAGAGGATTACAGAGAAGGAGGGAGAGATAAAGAGAAAGAAAGAGGGAGAGAGAGAGAGAGAGGGAGAGAGAGAGAGAGAGTTGGCGTCAACCTTTACTTGAGTTACGCATGAAACGCACAGAAACTTTTCTCCCGAGTCTAAAGCAGTGCTACGTTTCGTGCTCAGCATTCATTTGGAGGCTTTGAGATAGACGTCGGGATGGCGTATCTGATTTGTGATGATAGCAAAGGACTGCTTCACCGGAGCGGCTGAGTGTAAAAGAAAAAAAAATTCAAACTGTAAAAGCCATTTGTGTGTGTGTGTGTGTGTGTGTGTGTGTGTGTGTGTGTTTATGGGGTCCCCCCACCAATATGTCTGATCTGTTTGTGTTTGACAGACTATCGTCAGCCATGAAAGCATGTGTGAGATATCTATACACTGTTACATATCATTGGATGAATGTGTGACACCTCTACAAAAGCATCAGTCTCTCTGACAGAGTGGGAAAGTTCAGAGAGACGAGAGAAAGAGAGAGAGAGAGAGAGAGAGAGAGAATCAGTGACTGAGATAGGTATAGCTCAGAGTGTGAGAGAGAAAAAGAGAGGGAAAGAGAGAGAGAATGAGAGTAGAGAGAGACAGACAGAGAGAGGGCTGAGATAGATAGAAAGGTAGCTCAGAGAAAGGGGGGGAAAGAGAGAGACAGAGAGAGAGACCTGATGTAGCAAGACAGATAGAAAGGTAGCTCAGAGAAAGGGGGGGAAAGAGAGAGACAGAGAGAGAGACCTGATGTAGCAAGACAGGTGGGTTTCACAGGGAAACACACCTCCTAAATCCCTCAGCTTAACAGCGCATCAGGCATCAGCCCAGGGCCCCTTCCAGAGATCCACCCATTCCAATTATGAAAGAAATATGAACGAGAGAAAAATACTTTTTCTTTCCTTCTCCTCTCTCCTCCCTCTCTCTCTCTCCCTCCTCTCTCTCTTGCTCTTCCTCCACCTCTTTTTATTGTTTTATTTTCTTCTCCTCCATATCCTCCTCTCTCTCCTGCTTGAGTCTACCTCTTACCACTCACATCACCACCATCCTCAAACACACCTCTTCCTCCACCTCTTTTTTCCTTCTCTTCTCCTCCATATCCTCCTCCCCCTCTCTCTCTCTCTCTCTCCATCTCTCTTCTTCTTGAGTCTACCTCTAACCACTCACATCACCACCACCACCCCCACACACCTCTTCCTCCACCTCCCCACTCCGAAATCTTCATTTTAATTAATCTCTGGCAGGAATCGGGAGCCTCCAATGAAGCGACACACACACACACACACACACACACGAAGCCCCCAAGAGTGGATCCAATTTTCTGTCTCAATAGGTATTAAATTAGCAAGAACACTTTTGCCACCGTCTCTACCCTGTATCCTGCCTAACAAATGGACTACATTTGCTTACATGACATAACAGCGTGCTAACAAATGACTCGCTTGTGTCATGGTGGTAAAGATAGGGGCCAGGTGAGCCTCCACTCAGGCTGCTCTGTCATACCTAAGGTGGGGCTAGGACATAAAGCCATGATGCAATGGAAAACCAACCTCGGAACGGCTTAAATAGGCATCGGGTGGCTATTATTTTTGTGTGTGCGTGTGCGCCCCTGTGTTTGTGTGTGTGTGTGTGTGTTTGTTTGTGAAAGTGTCTGTGTGTGTGTTGTGGGTGTGTGTGTGTGTGCGTGTTTGTGAGAGTGTGTGTTTGAGAGAGAAAGAGTGTGAGAGAGAGCAAGAGAGAATGACTATGTAAGACATGCATTGAGAAAAAAGACACCCTCAGTCATCCTTAGCGTGAGTCATGCCATATCAGACACGTATTAGGATGATTGAACGTTAAAGAGCCGTGCAGACTATGGTGGATGACCCTTCTGTGTCCTCGTCAGTGCTGTCTGTGGGAGAACAGGCTTAGCAGGGCGACAGAGTTAAGCCCACTCATGTCAAGCTGAGATGATTTGTTAATGATCTAACAGTCTGGTGGGATCACTTTGATGGCTCTCGCTTGATTGAGTGCAGGAACCAACATGTCGGAGAGAGAGAGCTGGGTGGCCCAGTGGAGACTACAGCTTTTAAAAATAAAAATAAGTAAATAAATAAATAAAAAAATATCTTAGAAGTGGGTAATTGCTTTTTGTAATGAGAGGTTGTTATTTCATTAGCCACCTCACTGTCCTTTTATCAACCCTTCATTAACTGCATCCAGGTGATCCTTGAACCAGGGGTGAAGAGAAGATTTTTTTCCTCCTCATTTTTTTATTTTATATGTCAAAGATAGAACGACTTCCATCACCTTGAATATTCTCTGTTCTTCTTCCTCCTCCAGTGTGACAAGAAGAAAGAGGAAATGACATTGTCGTGTGGAGTTTTTTTTTTTTTTTTTTTTGGCAGGGGGAAGAAAAGTGAGCTGTTCATTGGAAATTCATTACATGTGCGACTGTGCTGGTGCACCCACCAAACACCGACAGGAGCGTCCCGCAGGTATAACTGTCTGAACATCAATGACATCATCACTTATAGATGCAAGGAACCGCACACGAAAGGAACTAGATAGGATACTGAAGACAAAGAAGAAAGAAACTTTTTACACAAATTCCTATGGAAATTCTATGGAATTAGATTTGTGTCAAATTAAATAAAACCTCTTAAGAAATAAGAGTCTGAAACAGTCACCTCCCTGCAGTTGGCACCCCATACAATTGTAAGGGTCCGTTCCTGTTCTGTTTTCCCTGTTTTTCCATCATGTCTGCTCCTCTTGTTTACTTCCTGTGTCCTGTTCCATGTGTTCCTTTGTTTGTTTTGCCAGGTGTCTGTTTCCTATGCCTGTGTCTCCGCCCCTCACCTGATCCTCATTAGTCTGTTAGTTTCATTATGGTTTCCACTTGTCTCTTGTTCCTTGTCCACCTGTGCCCTGTTACCCCTGTGTATTTAAACCCTCTGTCTCCCCTCAGTCTTGGGGGGTATTCCATCAACCTCGCTAAAGAAGGCGGCGCTTAACAGAAATAGCCTGGCTTGAACTAGTGTAGACTTTCACTTGGGGCTGAAGCCGTTCCATTAACTCAAGTTAGCGGCATCTTGGCCTCGTTTATTCAAGCGAGGTGTCAGCTTCATCTCTGCTCGTGCACGAGGTAGAACAGTAGACCAAAATAGTAGATTGACGAAAAGAGAATATATGTCGTAAAATTAAGACAATACTAGACGATTTCTGTTCGATAGGCAAGCGCCATCTACAGGATTTTCATCGAAAGTCATAAAATTTAACATTGAGAGAAAAAAATAGATTGCCTACAGAAATTGGAGAATAATGAAAGCATACATTTAAAACAACGATGCAGTCTATGCTTGAACAAAACAAGTGAATGAATAAATAGTATAAACTCAAAAACAACTTTTGCATATATTCAAAACTATCTATAGCCTACATTCTTAGATTAAAAGAGTTCACTCCAAATTATTGTCTAGGTGTAGGTGGTAATAAAATAAATTAGTATCAACATAATAGCCTATTGTCTCCCATAAGTCCCAAAGTGTTTGAAATATAATTATCTGAAATGCAATGGCTTTCAATTTGTCATTTATGCCTAGTATTTAATCTGTGTAGCACACAGTTGATTTAACATTCATGAACAATCGTCGACACATAGATAGATAGATAGATACTTTATTGATCCCCAAGGGGAAATTCAGGGGGTCAGTAGCATACAGACATCACACACAACATTCACTTACAGCAGAAATGGTAAATATAAGTATAAGTATAAACATATAACCAAACTCCACTGTACAATAGAGACAGTAGGAGATAAGAAAAACGAACAAAACTAAATACTAAATATACTATATAAATTAAATGTAAAAAATCCAGTGTGCTTGAGGGTGATCAAGCATGAGACGCTTGTAGTGTCAGGGCCTGTAGTTTTGTGTGCATGGTGAGGTGCTCAAGAGAGTGAGTGTCATGGTGAAGGTGCAAAAGTAGTCCAACAGTAGTCCTGTAGTTCTGTGTGTATGGTAAGGTGCTCAAGAGAGTGAGGGCCAGATGTACTAACGCTTTTGCGCCCATTTCAGGAGTATTTGTTTCGCAATGTGCGTGTAAAATCATGTCAAGTCGCGGGAGCTGAAAGTGGCAGATTGCGATTGTCATGTCATGCATATGCATTCATGGGAGGATCCAGGGGAAAGTGGGAGTTTAGCGTAAAAAGATGGGAGGGGAAGAGTAAAGAGCGCCTAGTTATGTATTTCGCGGTATGTACAAAGACTGCTCCTGAAAGCGCACGTCTATTCTGCGCCTAAATACTTCTGCCTTGTAAAAGCAGGTGTTAATCCACATTGCAGTTCAATGCGTCAATAAGAGAACCACTTTCGTTGGCCTTTCGCATGTCTTACTTTCACTTTCACGTCATTCGCTTAAACTTTCTTACTTGCTAGATTTGACCAATCTTCCATAGCCTACGTGCACAAGTAGTTTAAGTAGAACTACTGATCTTCATTATCTCCCTGCTTGTTGATATCTTATCATGTATGGTATTATTTCATGATTGCTAAACGTTTGATTCTTTTTAATGTTGTCATCAGTTAACTTCATTCAACTGCGCTTGTAGGCGCTGCCATTCAGTTCGTAAATTGCGTTTATGGGCGGAGAAGGGCAGAGAAAGGCGCAGTTTACACTATGGATTGAACGATTGATAAATACGACGGAAACTTGGGTCTGACAGCGCTCGCAATCTGCGGTGTGTCCATGGCGCTGATAACGCTACGTTCGCAAATGTACGTACATCTGGCCCTGAGTGTCATGGTGAAGGTGCAAAAAGTAGTCCAACAGTAGTCCTTTAGTTATGTGTGCATGGTAAGGTGCTCAAGAGAGTGAGGGCCAGATGTACTAATGCTTTTGCGCCCATTTCAGGCGTATTTGTTTCGCAATGTGCGTGTAAAATCATTGCGAGGTATGTACAAACAGGCCGCAATGATGTAAAAGCGCAAACTGCCTGTCGCGGGAGCTGAAAGTGGCAGATTGCGATTGTCATGTCATGCATTCATGGGAGGATCCAGGGGAAAGTGGGAGTTTAGCGTAAAAAGATGGGAGGGGAAGAGTAAAGAGCGCCTAGTTATGTATTCCGCGGTATGTACAAAGACTGCTCCTGAAAGCGCACGTCTATTCTGCGCCTAAATACTTCCGCCTTGTAAAAGCAGGTGTTAATCCACATTTCAGTTCAATGCGTCAATAAGAGAACCTTTCAAAGAGAACAGAATCGCTATTTAGAACACCAGTTTTTGTGGTGAAAGTATTTGTACTACCAAAAGCAACCTTAACTTTCGTTGGCCTTTCGCATGTCTTACTTTCACTTTCACGTCATTCACTTAAACTTTCCTACTTGCTAGATTTGACCAATCTTCCATAGCCTACGTGCACAAGTAGTTTGAGTAGAACTACTGATCTTCCATTATCTCCCTGCTTGTTGACATCTTATCATGTATGGTATTATTTCATGATCGCTAAACGTTTGATTCTTTTTAATGTTGTTATCAGTTAACTTCATTCAACTGCGCTTGTAGGCGCTGCCATTCAGTTGTGGACGTTCGTAAATTGCGTTTATGGGCGGAGAAGGGCAGAGAAAGGTGCAGTTTACACTAAGGATTGAACGATTGATAATCTGGCCCACAGTGTCATGGTGAAGGTGCAAAAAGTAGTCCAACATTAGTCCAACAGTGCAATAATAAGGTCTAGAGACCAGCATAAATAATATGGACAAATAGGAGTAAAGTATAATGTAGATAAAAAACTATGTCAGTGCAAGAACAGGTTGAGGTAATAGGGTTACAGCCATTCAGTATTGTAGCAGAAGCCATTGATCATGTGTGCTAATATAGCATGAAAAACAGTGTAGCAGGAAAACAGTAGTTAAAACATTAGGCTGTGGACATTAGTAAAACTGTAGTAAAGCAGTAGTGGGCAGTCAGTACTCAAACATGGAGAGGGTGGAGAGGCAGACAGACTAAGCAGAGAAGTCTATCTCTCCTCTTCCCTATCTCTCCTCTTCTCATGAAGCAGTTTTAATTATTAGCTGCCTAGGCTACAGAATTATCCTTTGGCTTGCATCAGATAAAATATAGCCCACTGGCAAAGCTGTCACTGAACAGCCTACCAAATGTGCATGACCCTTTATCAGCAGTAGACATATGTCTTTCATCAAAGATTATAACTAAAAATGCCATTATCAAGGTGATAAGCTATGTAGCCTTAATACTTCGTATGGGAAGCGAACCTGCGAACACGCGAGAATGTAATTCCTTTCCTATGCCGTCTCGCTGCACATTACACCACCACCGAACGTAAGTGACACAGAGTAGCAAGATTCCTAGAACCACACGCATGTGAAGTTAAAACATTTTAAGTTGCATAATGTTTATACATTAGAGAATATAAGACAAGCCTTTCCTCTTGTCTCAATTAAATTTAAAAAGTGACAGGTAGGCAGGACTTCCGGCAAGGTATTTGATTTCCGGTGAGGGCGGGACATCCAGGTTTTGAACTTGTCATCAATGGAGTTTGACAGGTTGTTTGAACGCTGGGGGCTGTTTTTGTATGAGTCATGTGTCTGGGGGAGGGGGTTTTTGTGTGTGTGTGTGTGTGTTTGTGTGTCCAGGTGTAACACTTGTTTACATTAAATGTGCAACTGATTGTCACACAATAGACTAACACAATATCTGGGCCATCAGAAGATCTAAGGTATTTTTCAGGAGAGAGTAAAACACAAGCACACACGATTAAAGCAAGTTTAGAATTTTAGTTAAATGAAAATTATATACATGGGTACAAAAGCTCGGGAAATAATCGTTCACAAATCAAAAACCTTTCTGTTTCAGTTAACTTTTCATTCAGTAGCATAAGTTCACTTTAACACTGTTGAATTTCTATTTATTTCCTATTTGTTTCTAGTTTCATTCCTATTTAAAGAAAACTATTTGTCTTTTAATTTCCCATTTTGTAGAACAACTAATTTAATCTTTTACTGTAAGCTAAATTCTCTATTAAAGTTTAGTTTAAATTCAAGTTATTGGAATTATTTAAACCTCTGTTCAAACCCTCAAATCAAAATGCACATTCAAATCCACATAGAACATGTGGAGCAATTCAACATCAGTAACAGAAATACAAGCAAGTTCACATTTACAAAGCAATCTTTTTTCAAGTAGCAGTCAATTCTCAGTTCGTTAGGTTTTCTATCACAGTCTTTTTCTGTCTTATCCAAGGAACTGAAAAGTATTACTTATTGTAGAAATGGAGAAACTGGAAAAAGAGAAAGTTAGTTAACGTTACGCTTCCAGTCGGGCTAATCCTCTGTGTGTAGTAGAATCCATCTTGTCTCGTCGGGTAGGCTCGCCATCTTGTCGTTGTCGTTACATGTGTTGTCCATGTCAGACGAAGCATTCAGTTCAAAGCAATAAAAGTTTGTGTCGTTCAATCAAACTGAGAAAGGCAAATCTTCAATAAAGTCTTTTCTGAAAACTGACGTTGTAATAACTGATGAAATTCAAAAGAAAAAATCTCAAAACAGATATGCTAGTCAATGACGATGCAGGCTATACTCTGGAGCTAGCACTCAATTAGACAAAAACATAAAAGGCTGTAGCTTTAAACAGCACGTTTCGTTTCACACAAACGGTATCTGAAAGTATAATACTTTAAATCTTGACCTAAACTGACTTTAACCAGGTCGTTTAGTCGCAATTGGTTTATTTTAATGTTCTCACTCTATCGTTTTCTCAGCGCTTCTTTTTCCCTCCGTCTTCGTTCTCTTTCTTTTCTGGACTGACAAATTCTTAGTTAAGTTTCGATTCCCTGTTTTCTCTCACTACATCCTGTAGAGGGAGCTCTAACATTTTCCTAGTCATTAAAGCTATACTATTTTAAAGCTATAGAGTTCATTTTTATTCACTTCTTAATCAAATATCTGCAATGCATATTTTCTGTTGTCACTTCTTTCTTAGTTTCAATAAAATATAAATCAATAAACTAAACACTGTTTTGATGTTTATTATTATTTATATTATTTTGGGTTCTTATAGGTTAGTTTGTAAACCTGGGTTACACAGGGGTGGGGTGTGTGTGTGTGTGTGTGTGTGTGGGTCTCTCATGTGCTGGGGATGCGTGTGTCCTGTTGGGGGATGTCCTGGGAGTGTCATGCGCGAGTAATTATGAGCGATGCTGTTAGGGAGAATAAAAGTGGTGTAAAAGTATGGGTAAAGATAGCAAAGTAAGCATGGCTAGTTTAGCAACTCCTGAAACTGCGGGTCCTAGTAGCGAGCGGCTAAGTGGGGCCCCTAAGAGAAAAAGCTCTGAAAATATTCTTTCTCGCACGCAGGAGCACAGTTATGCGGTCGTGTGAGTTGGGAGGGTAAAGCTTTGTGTTACAAATTTCTGTTTCAGCTGGGTCAGCTGTGTCTCTACACGGAGGACGTGGAACTGGGTACTGAGCCTTTGGAGAGCAAGCTGCTGTTGAAATCATCGGATTGGAAAATGTGTCAAGAGATTGTGCGGTGTACATTGGCGGGTCGAGTAGGCCGCTCTGAGGGGGTGGGATCTGTATGGCAAACTAGCCCCAGGACCATGAGAAAGTATATGTGCGCTGTTTCTGTACCGTGAGAGACGGAGAGGGTTCTTATGTGGTGGTCTCCAGGCAGGCGGGCGAGGAGACGGATAGGGCCCCATTCTCCGACAGCATTCGGGTGTCTCTGAGTGTTTGGCAGGAAATGGTGGATCAACATAGTGACCATATTCAAGCCTTATTTGTGAAAAGTCGCGTTCTACGCAGTGTGGTGAAAATCAGTCGGTGTATTCTGAAGGATGATGAAGAAGACTTGTGATGCTATGAGCCCCTCCTTAACCCCTCCCACTACATGTGAGCTACCGTATATAAGAACTCAGGGCCTAAAGAAAAACCAACTCATTATCCATCAACAACCGCCTCTACTAGAACTACCGCCATGGCCGAGCCCGAAGCGTATAGAAAGAATAAACCTCACTATCTGCATATGGTGTGGCCCGTGAACCAACGGATGATTGATACCGTCAAAGCTTACAATTGCGGATGTGGTGACGCGGCAATAACGCTGGTTGCAGTTCCTTCTGTGGTTCCACATGAGGGCGCTCGTCCACGAGTGCAGAATGCATGGAGGTCTATGGAGCTGTACCCCTCAAAATCCACTTTTCTCGGGATATAATTTTTTTTCAAGTAATTTGAGTATTGTATTCGAAATGGGAGGCAAAGAAAATACACTTGGTTGAGTATTATATTTTTTAAAGTCACTTAATTGTTCTAAAAAGCCTTTAAAATGTGTCAATGACGTCATTCATTAGCACAATGCTAGCGTGTTATGTGCAACAACGACCCAACCTGTAAGAAATCAAAAGGACATAAGTACTCGTTCATTCAACTTTTGACCTATAACCCATGTTGAAGTTATACAAACTACAATCAAATCTGAGATTTGTCAACGACAATCAGGTGAAAGAGACAAATTTAGCCGTCTAGCTCCATTGACTCCCATTCATTCTGCACTCATGGCGATCGCCCCCAGTGGAACTCTGGTGGAACTGCATCCAAAATTCGGTACAATGGGACTTAATACGGAGTGGCAAGGCTCTCCGTAGACGGGCTTTGGTACAGTTTACGTTTATCGTGGAGGTCCAGGTCCGTGCGATTTAAAATCTTGCGCATGCGCTCGTCCAGAGTCCCCATAACAGACTGTCTGAGTATTTCACCCTCAGGCCTGTGAGTTGTCGGCTGTAACCTTTGCATGTCAGCGTCTGAAACTAGAAAATTTTTCTGACCATCTCTCATCTCCGTCTCTCTCTCTCTATTTTCTTTGAGGGGAATAGCAAGCTTGTCAGGAAAGGTAGAGCAACGCTCAGTAAAGGCACTAGAAAGCCACCTGTTTGCAAGACCAATTTCTTTTTTTTTTTCAGCCCAATGTGTTTATCCGATAACACCTTAATGAACTTTTTATTTTGTTTTAGTTTCTTAAACAGAGAGGTGTTGAGCGGGATGTTGCCTTTGAGCGTATTAAGTGTTATTTCACATAAGGCACGCAAGGCATCCGATGAACAGTGTGCCAACAGCTCTTTACGCTCCCGAGGCTTGGCGGTGATTAAGGCATGTAAAAAAGACAAGTTTCTTTTAATCCGTGAAGACATGACCGCTTACTCGGAGGGCACGTAAACCACTGGTGTCTCACTCGGGGTCTGAACGAAGGCGTAGTTTATCTGGACAAGTTTGAGTCAAGTCTTCATAAGCCTGTAAAAAGAAAGACTTTTTGCGAGGAAACATCTGGCTGGCTAGAACGCTTATCTGCAGTTTGTCACGGGGGTTTTTAAACAGGAACATGTACTGGGTGTTCAGACTGAGAGTCCTGGAATGTTTATCCTGATGAAAGACATTTTGAACCAGATGAAACACAGATATTAACCGATGGTGGGCGTACTCCGTGAACAATTTAAAAACCTCGGGGTGGTCCCCCGCAGTCATTAGAACATCGTCTAAAATCAACCAGTGATGTCGACCTGGTGGAAATAATTTGTCATCATTCAGAGAGTCCGGGATGTTTTTCACAAAAATGTCCGGGATGTTTTTTTCAAAATATGTTTATTTTTTGCTTCAACACGTGATACAGGGGTTGAAAAGAAGAATATATCCATACAATGTTGTCAGGTTTCTGAGACAATACCTGATTGTCCTGTACCTGAAAAACACAGTTTTCCAAAACAGTTTTCATGAGAAGTTTTCCCACTCTGACTCGGTCCTACAACCAGCGCTGAAAACGGTAACTTGAGGCGTAAATCATAATTCACTTCAATATCCCCAAGACATCCTAGATAATTCCTGCAGGTCTCCTGAATATCCTCAGAAAATAGTTAATATCCGAAGGGTAGGGTGGAGTAATCAGGCATCAGACATCAGCACCACTCTTCCCGAATTAGTTTTGAAAGCATAAGATTTGGGTCCCGAACTCACCCATTCACTGATGAATTCACCCGCCTGCAATTCGTTAGTCAACCCCCCCAGGTAAGGTGACAACTCTAGGCTCGACTCGGATTGGCTGCTTCGAAACATTACAGAGTCCGTATCGTGATAAATTACACGCCCTTGAAGCTTATATAATATTTGTTGAGTTCTAAGCGCCCGTAGGCGGTGGTAAAACTGCCTATGATGACATTAGCTTTAGCGGGAGGGGCGACATATTTAGAGGCATGACGCCACTGTACCAGAGCCACATTCTCATTTAACCCTTAAAGGAGTACCGTCACACCGGTGTGACGGGAATGTTGAGAAATGAACGTTCTAAAGAATATCTGGGTTCATTGAATTCAACATAGAATTTTAGAACCTTCAATTGTTGCGGAACTTAGAACGTTCAAAAACCTACACCTTTAAGGGTTAAGAAACTGAACTCGGTCACCTCAAACTAATCTGAAAAAAGATACTGGAAAAAATCTTCGGCTTTGCTAGCAAAACTGGTCTGCACTAAATCAGGTCTTAAACTCAACCTGCCCTAAGCAGAATTGCAGAGCTGCTTTGCCAGAGAGCGCTTGGCTGCATTGTATTGGATTTTCTCGGGGCTTAAAGACACCCCCTGGTGTCGTTTATAGTCTACCACATACTCACGTTGCAGTTCAGGCGAAGTAGCCCAGTCTGGGTAGCCCGAGGCTTCCTGCTTACTTTTCACAAAAGAAAGAATGTAGTCTTTGAACAGCTCAGAGCTTCTTTCTGGAAAATGCCACACCTCGAATATTTTGGCCACTCTGTAGCCCATATCTAGGGCTTTAGTCAATTCAGCAGTCACCCAGATACCCGTGAGGGACCTATCTGCCTCCGAGTGTCGGCAAGAACGGTCTTGCACATTCAACTCAGCGCAAGTGCGGCATAGCGTGAACATGAGCTTACCTGTACTTGTTTTATAGGGTAGAACAGGAAAGAAAAGCCCTCGGGGCGGATACACCATAGCTTGAATTAAGCCAAAGTATTGGCGAGGGTCCTCAAAGTTTTCCCGAATAATCATGGGGTGTCCTATAGGATAATCAAAGTAGGCGTTAACGTAGGGATACAATGACGTGACATCGACATATTCCACACGCTCGCCCGGTCGGGCAGTGTAGCGTAGACCTATAGCCGAGGTTCGACCGCCATAAAGAGAACAGCGAGGGGAGAATGGTGGCGGTAATTCTAGACGACTTAGAAAATCGGCCACGTCCGCCTGCTTACACATCTCTCGCCAGGAGTGTTCCCAAATCTATTCAACGCGGCAACCGTAGATAGATCTCAAAGCTTCAAGTTTTACCAACGTGCGTTGGTGCATAGTACCGAATGGGATTTTGGTGAGGGGGCATATGTCTTGAGCTCTGAAACACTCGGGGCAGGCGTGATAAAAGCAACCCAGGAATTCGTAACAGACCCTCTCTCCGTTCTGCACTAAAAACCCATCCACAAAATATTGACCTATTTTAACATCTCCGCCATTTAAGGCGTGTCGAATGACCAACCCCTGGGATTCACACAGATAAAGAAGCCATTGTATGGAACTGTGCGAGAAGCTCTTGCATTGACTGCTGTAATTGTCTGCCGGGGGTATGGCGAGAGTATTAGCAGGTAGGAAATTTATGCGCAAGATTTTTAGACAGAGGGCAGACAGGGTGACGCATGAGACGTCATTATCACCGTAAAATCTCAATTCCTTCTGGAAATCAAACGTCTGATGTTTCAACCCTTCGTACCATTCAAAGAATTTAAGCCTCTCTGATTCCCGCATCTGGTCTACACCGTAAGCACTCGGCTCGGGGTACAGTCCTACATATGTCATCTTACTCAAAGATGAAAAATAATGCGGAAAATAACCTTTCGCAGAATCACTCAACCCCATTGGTTTCGGTATGTCACTTAACTTCATAGTGAGAAAAGACAATGTGTCGATGTAGGTCTGTTTGTTGGCCGTGTCTCGCATATAAATCACCTTTGCCCCGTTCATAACTACATGTGGAGTCACGCCTTGGGCCACCATATGATTCAATATCAGATAGTGATCGAAACCTCGGGCGTTATGCGCAAGAAAGGTGTAGTTTCTGAATCTGGGGCGGCGAAAATGCTTGAAAAACTTGGCCACACAATCTCTGCCTGAAGCCCTGAACCATACGTTACCGCAGGTCAGAGCACTGACATAAATGGGTATGTGTAGACCCCCCTCAAAATCGTAGAAAATCAGTTTACACGGATCTTGATCAGAGGGGATTATAGGCTGTATGAAGCATTGATGCGCACGGATTTCAGCCTCAGTCATAGGTCGCTCAGAACCATCATCATCATTGCTTACAGTCAGCTTTTCAGCGCAAGTTTGACAGACCCTAGTCGGGCACTTATGTACCGCTCCTGTTGTGCTGTACACATAACCACAATCGCCACATTTTTTGTGGTGGGCACAATTGGATAGGGAGGGGGCTCGACTAGTTCGAGGTTCCTGGTGGCGTGTGAAACAGGCGTCAGAACGACAACACCTGTTACATAGTCGACAGTACCGAGGCGTCACCCACTGACAAGAGGTATCGCAGCAGATAGAACATGTCATAGCGCAAGAGTGAGCACCCGGTCTTTGGTAGCCTTTGAGACAGTATGCACAGAAGTGGGCACAACCTAAAAATCCCGTCACGGACTTAACCCCGTAGTAGTGGTCCTTCAATAGAAAAAAATAGTGCGTAGTCCCAGGGACCTGCGGGGACTGATGGGTACGAAAATGCTCTAGGTTATAAACGCCCTCCATTCTTAAGAAAACAACAATGTTACTTTGCAAGTGACGCTCAAACAAGACAATGTCGGCGAAAGTAACGCCCTGGTCACTGGTCAGCCCTACTGCCGCGTGAAGCTCACTCCCCTTCACAAAAGCTTCTCTGTCACTTATGCCAGGATACATCAAATGCGCTAGACACACGCTGAAACACATGTTATTTGTTTCGTTGCGCACTATAAAGAGATGACGGGCCTTTTTATCTATGATGTCTTCTAAAAACAAATCGCACAGTTTCCGCTTCTTACCTCCATTTGGAGGGGAAACGATAGTGGCCACCAGGACAAATGAGTTTGACCTCACTAGTAGCTCTGCATTAGACTGCACCAGTCGATCTAACATGTCATACAAGTCAGAAAAATCTTGCATGTCGCCTCTCAACAGTACCCTGAAGGGGCGGATGCCGCATCATCAATCTCAAGTCTAACTTGTATTACGTTACCGTGATTGGCTTAAGGCGATAAGTTGTCGACTAAACTATCTAAACCCGAGATCCCGGCTAAACCCGGCAAAGTCGGGTACGTCCTGTTGAGGTAACGGTATGATATAACGTTGTTCCCTAGCGTTAAATATAGTCAGGTGTCGATCAGATGATAAAACCAATTCAGCACTCTTTACGTTACTGTCAGAGGGATCATTTTCCCCTGCCCCTGTCTGGTCTGAAGAGCCCCTATGCATAGAACTGGTTCCTTCCAAAGGGTCTGTTTGGTCATAATGTAGGTTGGGCGATTCTTGTAGGTGCTCTAAGATGACGCTGTCTGAGGGTGACCAACACTCTCGATAAAAATCATCTGATGCCTGTAGTAATAAGCTATCCGATGGTGACCATACCTCTTGACTATCCAACTTGGTCTCTCGCTGGTCAGAGGGTAAATTTACACTTGGCGGAGGTGGTCCCGAAGGGTTTAAAGTTTGTATTTCATCTATGACGCGTCTATAATTTTCAGGGATATTAGCTAAGTCAATGTCCTGCTCCATTTTCAACGCTGGTTGTAGACCCCAATATACATATGTGCACTAAGTACAATAAAACCCCAAAAAATCAAACTAAAGCAAACAAACAATCCATTGACCATACATTTTTCAAATCATATGAAATCTCCGCACCGCGGCAAAACCCCGCGCCCCCTCCATATAGTCACCAATACAATCTCGGGAAACTTGCATAATAGCCGATATTTGATTTTCAACAAAGTAATCAAAGTACAGATGTAAATGATTTAATGCCGAACACAATTCGAAATACACCTGGGGATCTCTCACGCTTAAACAAATAGTGTTCCAAACACCATAGGTCAGTCGCCAGAGCTCAGCATGAGTTCTGAATGATAACACGTACAATACCGTCTCGTTCATTAATGACAGAGTCTCTTGTATGGCACCCCACGCTGCTCGGGGTGAGGCGGGGCTGTTTGGTGGAACTTCAAATCCTTCGGGGATTTCACGTTCTGCTCGGGGGACTTCGTGGTTTCCAGGCTCTAAAGAGCAACCACTTGAGAACTTGAGAAAAAAAAACTTTAGATTGGAAAAACTTGAAAAAACTTTTACAACATTTTTTAACTTGTAATTTTTATAAACGCCCGTGCCTCTGCCTCACTGCACCCAAACTCACATAATATATTGTAGGATACATACCTTCGTGCACACTTTCGTGAGGGGAAGTTGGTCGGTACAGCTCTGCATCAGTCTTTTAAACAGAAGAAAAAACTAATTTAGCACGGCATAAAACAAAACATTATCACACCTCCAAATTATATGTAGGAAGAACTATAGCCTACCTTGGTACAAGCTCAGGCTTGGAGAATTCGCCCGACCCCTCTGGACAAACTCGGGATCTTCTATACAGAACAAAAAACAAAACACATGAATAATGCACATAGACATTCTACACTATCCCTAGCAAAGTAGATAAGCAACTGCGTACCGTAGTAAAAGCTTTGGCTCGGAGATGCCGGGCTGTAGTTGTCAGTGCCAAGGCCGCTGTCAGGTGAGGTACTTCGGATTTGCAGGAACTAAAACAAAACCATTTTTCAGATGTCATGACATGATTATGGTAGAAATGAAATGTGTGAAATCAAATGGGCAAGCTTGATCTTCTACTTACACGTAGATATTCCAACTCATACTAACAACACAAACAAAAAAAAAACATATATTAAATCAGAGATAATACAACGATATAGTAGAAAAATGAAAAACTACAATTTACATTCTTGCCTGGTCAGGTCGCTCTGCCATGATGAATCTCTGCACAAATGCCTTTGCTGTATGGCAATTCACTGCGATAGATGATGTCAGTTTTGTCTATGTCCACTCATAATGGCTCGCGCATGACACTCCCAGGACATCCCCCAACAGGACACCGACCATGACCTATACATCCGTGTACACCCCCACCACTGGACAACAATGACTCAAATGCTCCGTAATATAGCTTGCATATGTAAGTCACTTTGGCCAGCAGTGTCTGCTAAATGAATATATGTAAATGTAAATTACTAAATTAGAATGAGTGAGTGGGTGAGAGACTGAGTAAGTGAGTGCGTGAGAGACTGAGTGAGTGGGTGAGAGACTGAGTGAGTGAGTGAGTAAGTGTGTGAGGGAGTGGGTGAGAGACTGAGTGAGTGAGTGAGTAAGTGCGTGAGAGACTGAGTGAGTGAGTGAGTAAGTAAGTGCGTGAGAGACTGAGTGAGTGAGTAAGTGTGTGAGGGAGTGGGTGAGAGACTGAGTGAGTGAGTGAGTAAGTAAGTGCATGAGAGACTGAGTGAGTGAGTGAGTGACTTAGTGAGTGAGTAATTGAGTGAGTAAGTGTGTGAGGGAGTGGGTGAGAGACTGAGTGAGTGAGTGAGTGAGTGACAGTCTCTGTCCAATATCTCACTTTTACTGTATAGTGCAGCATCTCTCTCTCTCTCTCTCTCTCTCTCTCTCTCTCTCTTGTTTTCTCTCTCTTCCTTTTCACTCTTCACTTGAAACCAGGTCAGGTAAATCACCCCCCCCCCCCCTCCCCCAACACCCTCCCACCTCACGCACCCCACCCCAAGTCCATTCCTTTGATCAGCGCTGCCCCAAATCCCTTTGTTCCAGCTAGAGTGTTTCAGGGCTGCCGTGCCAGGGCCAACGCAGCGAGAAGGGACACCTAACACGGGTGAGGGCCAAACAATCACATCTTTGATTTTTGGTGCCCGCGTTGTACCACCCCACCCCACATGGATCGAATATGTTGCAGGAGCGAGTCCCCTGTGCTTCTGGTTTAATGAATTTATTTATTTATTTTGTGGGATGGATGTGGATATATGAGGGTTTTTCTTTCTTAGGAAAGGAATAAAAAATAAATAAGACAAAATATTTGGGGCGTGACACTAAAACAGGTCAATATCACACATCACACAAAATCCATGTGCCGGTTGTTGCCGAAAAAGGTTGCCGCATTGATTTATTTGTTTAGTGAGCCATTTTTTTGGCAGAATGAAGTCAAACAGACTGTTGCGAGGCAACCGATCTATAGGGGCATTTAGGTTAAGCAACACAAAATATGCAGGCAGGGAAACAAATACCACTTTATTGGATACCAGAAATGAATGAGAATAGAGATACTTCTCTGCTGTTAAAATGCACTTTGTAGGGTAAATGCAAACACAGTCCTATGGATATTGACAGATTATTCCCCTTCCATTAGATGCTTGGCATTGTCCTCAAGGGAACAACTGTTTCGCCATTGTGACTAAGAGGAGAGAGAAGAGACACAGGCAAGCCCTACATATGCAGTATGGCTCCCTTCTCTAATCCTGCCAGTGGTAAACGAGGCATTTTGTCAGAGCCGCGACAAAAGCTGGCTGTGTTGTGACAGCGTTGTCCTGCCATTCGCTTCGCACACCAACATAGACGTGAGAGAATGCACAGAGACCAATCGCCATCTCTGTCAACGCGTTGGCAATGCCGTGTAACAGCTCCCACACTTCACCAGTTTTTGGTCATTGTGTGTTTTTACGAAAAAAATATATATTTTTTTCCCTGTTTATATCTAGTCTGACAGCAGGCCTCGATGAACTTGGGCTCCTGGGTGTCTATATGCCACTGGAGACTTGATGTTTGCATAGGTGTCCACGTCTCCCAGAGGGCTTGTGTCATGCCATCCCTGGCTCTAAGTGCTCCAGGCTACTGCCTAGTTTGCATGGCCTATGTATAGCGAACCTCTCGGTTACATTCACATAGTGCAGGCCTGGCAGGCTTCGTATGCCTCCTAAATGAGTACATCGCTGCAGGTTATGCCTTTCCCTCCCTCCCCCCCCCCCCTCTCTCTCTCTCTCTCTCTCTCTCTCTCTCTCTCTCTCTCTCTCTCTCTCTCTCTCTTGCTCCATCTATCTCTCTGAGTGTGTCAGCAGCGACTTGTTTGCCACATCCCCATTTAATTGGCTGTGACTTCAGGCAACCTAGTCACTGCCGCAGCCGTTTCATCATGCAATTTGGAGACTAAGGTAACACTCGACTCGCTCGGCGCTAATTGCCAGTGCCTGCCATGGGTGCCTCAGCAGCCTCGCAGCGACGAGCGGAACCGCCTTCCCCGTTAACGCCATCTCCCCCCGAACCGTTCCCGTACCCCTCCTGCTTTCGTGTGACGAGGCGCGATGGGACGGGAACGTGCTAAGCAATCGTGCTAAGACCTCCACCTGGAGTCTGAAGAGACCTGCTTCTGATACTTTGGGCTCCTAGCGCTACAAGTTCTCACCTGCTGTGTTGGTCGAAGGCTCTTCTGAGAAACTTGTGACGGTTAAAAAGCAATCAGGGCGCGGCAGGAAGCCACGGCAGTATATCTCTGCTTTTTTATTGCTAATGCCAGGTCATGGAAATGGCCCCCGGCTTTAAAATATTGCTATGTAAATCACCTGAAGTGCTCGTGTATTGGAGAGAAGCAGATTTAAGGTGCCGGCGGAATTGCTAAGTGGACAGTAACCCGATAGCTGTGTGGGTTGGCGGTGGGGAGGGTGAGGAGTGGTATGCGTGAGGGTAGTTACTTCAGACTGACAGTTTATCAGGCTGACTGATTGGTCTACAGCAGCCATTCTGGAAGTTTCCATGAGACAACTCCAAGGAGGAGGTGGTGGTGGTGGTGGTGGGGTGGGCAGGACGGAGGAGGCTTTTATTTTTTATCCCCGGTTGTTGTTTTATTCTTGGCACACCTTGCAGCAGACGTTTCAGAACCATCTCACCACTCCACATCAGGAAGGGAACAGATGTAAAGCTCTGCTGGCTGTCAGACTGGGGGAGACTGGGCTCTCTCTGGGATTACATTCACTCTGAAATCGACTGTAATAGAGAGGATCAAACAAACACACCCAGTTTCTTCTAGTCATACTTGCCGTCCTCTGTCGGCTTGAGTGGAGTCAAATTATGTCATTCTCAAATCTATCTACTCATCTATCTGTATATCTATCTATCTATCTATCTATCTATCTATATCTGTCATTCTATCTATCTACCTATCTATCTATCATTCATTTATCCATCCCTGCAGCCCCAATCTCTATATGATAAGCCGCTCAAAACCCAGTGAATTGGAAGCATAAGCCATGGTTAAATGAGGCCGATGTGTTAAACAGAAGCAGTGTGGCCGGTCACAGTGAGGAGGAT
This sequence comes from Alosa sapidissima, assembly GCF_018492685.1. Classification (NCBI taxonomy): domain Eukaryota; kingdom Metazoa; phylum Chordata; class Actinopteri; order Clupeiformes; family Clupeidae; genus Alosa; species Alosa sapidissima. Next base: position 22,295,541 of record NC_055974.1, read on the forward strand.
GTTGCCTTCCCTTCGGCTCTCTGGGTGTGCCAAGAGTGGCCTCTTCTGGCCAGGCAATGCTCCTCCATTCTTCTGGGCCGTGCTGCGGGACATCCCTTTGCTTTTTTCTGTCTTCTTTGTTTTTCTTTCTTGTTTTTTTTTTTATTGCGCTTTCTCCATCCTTTAAGCGGTCTCCATTTTATCATCTTAAGCCGTTATTTCTTTGGCGACGTTATTTCTTTGACGAACATAATATGTAGCTCAAGAATTTTACGGTACGTAATATTTCAGTTGTCAAAACCATAGGGCAAAATCCTTAGGAGATCAAGAGAGATGAAACGAAATTTGCATTCTTGTGAAGTAAGAGACTGCTACACTATGTGACACATATGTAGAACAAATGTAATACACTCTTGTACGTGACACTGCTAAATGAATCACTATGTCTAAAGTAATCAGCCTACTATGTTTTAAATATTCATGTAAAGGACATGATGGAAGTTTTAACATAGAATGTGCCGGTCCATTAACTGTTGGACATACGAAAATACACAAAAAATGCACCAAAACTGATCAAAATCAAGACACACTGAGAAGGAACAAAACAACAACAGCCAAATAAAACTGTGTGTGTGTGTGTGTGTGTGTGTGTGTTCCTATGACAAATTCTAATTATTCATATGGATATTAGTAAGGAACAAAACAACAGCAGCCATATATGAAGACGTCGATTCATCATATTGACCGGTATTCACAGACAGGATCCCCAACACAACCAGAAAGCATGAACGCACAGAGCAAATTGAGCGTAGCATGTGTTGCTCATTCAAACATCTTATCAAATCCTATTGCTACCAAAATGTCAGCCAATGGCATTATGGCATAATGCAAAAGAATGCTGACTCCGGTCCAGGCTTTTCTCATGGGACTGAACAGATTTCAATGGGCTGCACCCCAGCACAATAATGCTCATATTGTTTGGGCGTAAAGCCCTTGGCAAGTGTCTGGGGCGGTGGAGGGTGATGTTGGAGGGCATAATCTGAGGAATATTAACAGCAAAACAACGTCTGCTTTGTCCAAATACAGTCGCTAAGGCCTTCCCAAGCTTCGACTGATGATAATCATATTTTGTAGTCACAAGCTGGGCCAGCAATGTTTCCAGGACCAGAGATAGATTGAGGTGTGTGTGTGTGTGTGTGTGTGTGTGTGTGTTGGTATAAAGTTTTCTGAAGATTTGCTTGAGCAGCTAATTCAGTCGCTGGTACAGATGGCTGCTTCATGGTGTATGAATAGTTGGCTTTTATTTATTTATTTACTTGTTTACATATGCCTCATTAGGTGTATAGGAGAAGAAAAAAAAAGGAAGTGTTGACAGGTGATTTTCTCGTGCTGTCAATGAACATCAAAAGAAACAACAACTTGCAGACAACAAACAACAACAAAAACAACAACACTCTGTGTTGGCTATCTAGCACATACAGTGTGGCTTATTCCTATCCAATTCTATTTGATCGTGCATGTCAGTACTGTAAGAGCAATGCTTTTGCAAATCCGCATTTTGTCAAGTGGAAATAAAACATTTAAAAGGACAAATGATGGCTGATGTGTTGGGAATGCTGTGCTGTAATAATAACGGTGTTTAAAAAGGTTTGTCAGATCACACTGATTCTCTGTCACAACTAAAGAAGGAATCTTATGAGGCCAAACCATAGACTGTATATATAGAACTGTCTATATATATATATACAGTCTATGGGCCAAAACCATATTACTGTAAACAGAGATCTCCAGTATCTCCAGACATTTCTGGACACACGTTTGACAGTTTTATACAGAATTAATGCTATCTGTGTGTTCTTTTCTATATTTCTGATATGTTGCTGATTGGATCATAAACGGCCACAGCAACAAAGATTGATTCTTCTTTATTATTGTGTTACATGAGCTCACTTCAATTGAATTCACTTTGAGCTGCATTCTGTGTATGAAAGGTGCTATACAAATAAAACTTATTATTATTATTATTATTATTATTATTATTATTATTATTATTTATTATTGCTATTTATGACTGGTTGGAGGATGTAAGAAATGATTGGACTCTCCAGCACCACACCAATAACTCTCGCTCCCAACACTAATCCCTCTGGGTACAGTGGGAGAAAAAAAACATAGTGTATTGCAATACATTTCAACACAATATTATATTAACACCTCATTCTTCTCTTGTGACAGTGGGACTTGGATAGAAAGACAGTTTGAGTCAAGAGCAATTTCACTGCAAAAAGATGGCTGCAGAGACCCAAATATCAAAAAGCCTCGTGTCACTGTCTCAGTCGCAATTCCCACCCCTATACACTACAATCAATCATATTCCATCAGAACATTCATTCACACACACTAACTGATGCTGTAGTGTCACACTTGGCAAAGATTTGTATCAGTTCATGTGTTTGTTTGTCTTGGGTTGACGGTCAAACTAATGATATGATGCCCCGTGTGATTTCCTGTCCCATAGACTTCCATCGCTTACACCCTGGTATGAGGGCGATGACATCACAGCCCCAGGGGTGGGGGGGGGGGCTATCTGGGGTATTTAGGGTTGTGAGTGGAGTCAACTTGGGGCGAGGTGAGGTTCGCCTACACCCTGGTAAGAGGGCGATGACATCACAGCCCCAGGGGTGGGGGGGGTATCTGGGTTATTTAGGGTTGTGACGAGGTGAGGTGATGAGAATATACAGTCATATGAACCGTGTCATCAGTAGTGGACCTCCCCAGGGTGTGTAAGTCTGTGGAGTCATGTGGACCGTGTCATCAGTAGTGGACCCCTCGGGTTGTGGAAGTCTGTGGAGTCCACTCTTTATAGATGAGAACACTCTTTATAGATCAGTGGTGGAGTCATGTGAGCCATGTCATCAGTAGTGGACCCCTCAGGTTGTGAAAGTCTGAAAGCTCACTACCTTTAAAAAAAAAACAAAAAACAGCATTCCACAAGGGGAAGTGCGGTAAACCAAAGTGTGTGTGTGTGTGTGTGTGTGTGAGAGAGAGAGGGAGAAAGAGGTTTAGAGAGTATATAAGAGACAGACTAGTATGAATATCAATAAGCAATTCTAAATTACAGTAATAATCAATATGGACATGGCATACAGCGGCTTCGACTCCCAAGATACACGTGAGGAGACGAAGGTGATGATGCAAAGGTCCCACATCAAGCGGGAGTCATATGAACGTCTGGCTGCTGGTGCCTTAACAGAGCCTACTGTGGTCCCTCTCACCACGGGCGAGGATTACTGTTAAGTCACATCTTCTCACATGATGCACCACTCGCAAGGTTTTGTGTCATGTATTTTGTGTCATGTATCATGTATTAACACCTCATTCTTCTCTTGTGGCAGTGGGAATTGGATAGAAAGACCATTTGAGTCAAGAGCAATTTCACTGCAAAAAGATGGCTGCAGAGACCCAAATATCAAAAAGCCTTGTGTCACTGTCTCAGTCACAATTCCCACCCCTATACACTACAATCAATCATATTCCATCAGAACATTCATTCACACACACTAACTGATGCTGTAGTGTCACACTTGGCAAAGATTTGTATCAGTTCATGTGTTTGTTTGTCTTGGGTTGACGGTCAAACTAATGATATGATGCCCCGTGTGATTTCCTGTCCCATAGACTTCCATCGCTTACACCCTGGTATGAGGGCGATGACATCACAGCCCCAGGGGCGGGGGGGTATCTGGGTTATTTAGGGTTGTGACGAGGTGAGGTGATGAGAATATACAGTCATATGAACCGTGTCATCAGTAGTGGACCTCCCCAGGGTGTGGAAGTCTGTGGAGTCATGTGGACCGTGTCATCAGTAGTGGACCCCTTGGGTTGTGGAAGTCTGTGGAGTCCACTCTTTATAGATGAGAACACTCTTTATAGATCAGTGGTGGAGTCATGTGAGCCATGTCACCAGTAGTGGACCCCTCAGGTTGTGAAAGTCTGAAAGCTCACTCACTACCTTTAAAAAAAAACAAAAAACAGCATTCCACAAGGGGAAGTGCGGTAAACCAAAGTGTGTGTGTGTGTGTGTGTGTGTATGTGTGTGTGTGAGAGAGAGGGAGAAAGAGGTTTAGAGAGTATGTAAGAGACAGACTAGTATGAATATCAATAAGCAATTCTAAATTACAGTAATAATCAATATAGATAAATGATGTGACTAAACACATAATCCAAAAACTAGAAAAGAAATGGAACTGGGGATGGGAGTGTTGACAGAGATGATCTTAAAAAAAGAGACATATACTTTTCTCATAGCCTTGTTAGTGTGTCACTAATCTCTTCAAACACAGGGTTCACCCACTGATGAATGATAAAAAGGGGAAAAAAAATGGCAGGAAGAGATGTCCACCTCTGCAATGTCAGAGACTATTCTCCATATTGTAAGTCAGTGTACCATCAAAATGAGGTTAAAGCCTTTATTTTAAGATAAAAAAAGCACATTGTGTTAAATAAATAAACAAACAAACAATATGGACATGGCATACAGCGGCCTCGACTCCCAAGATGCACGTGAGGAGACGAAGGTGATGATGCAAAGGTCCCACGTCAAGCGGGAGTCATATGAACGTCTGGCTGCTGGTGCCTTAACAGAGCCTACTGTGGTCCCTCTCACCACAGGCGAGGATTACTGTTAAGTCACATCTTCTCACATGATGCACCACTCGCAAGGTTTATACTGTTGGGGGGGGGGG
>NC_055974.1:22305264-22345487 GCF_018492685.1 Alosa sapidissima
CGAGTGAGAGTGGGGTTGGTCATGGATATTCCCACGGGTGTTGTTCGGCGCAGGCAACAACAGCCGTGGGAATATCCATGACCAATCCCACGATCACGAGTGCTATATTGCTTTTATACAACAATTCTACCACAAACTAAATAATCTGAAAACACCCCAATATTGTTTACAAATGTTAATTTCGACATCGTTCTCACGCATCAAAAAACAGTTCCCTTTTCAATAGACAGCGTCTTGGTTGCTAGGTAACCAACATTCCAGATCCCTCTTTACGGGTCTTTGTGGTTTACGTGTCTTCTTGAAAGAAATGTTGAAAGTCGGGCTGAAATCACATTCATATCTAGCTTTGCTGCATGCATGTTACAAGGACACTGGGCCATGTTATGTAAGGGACATGGTACTGCAAAAAAACAGAAACATAGCCTACATTGCAGAACCACTCAACTTTATTAATTTATGGTGAATAAATGTTACACTACTGTGCACAGCCCCATATGTTTTTCTGACACGATGCTAGCACGTTAGCAGCGGTTAGCTAACTATGCTAACGTTAGTTATCTACAAGTCTCCTCCAAGTGACAATCATATTATAGGCCCTACACAATGCTGGCAATGCTGAGAACAATTAGCATCCTCGTTTATCTTACTTACATTGAGTTGACTGTGTAGCTTAATCCACAGATGTGGTGATGCACTGTTTCGTTATGGTTTGCTAAGGAGTAACCCATTGCTTAAAATAGTGGAGAGCTGGGATGAGAACATTGTGTCAAATCTTCGCATTGTATCGCGGAGTGATTTATTATTAGCTATGCAAAGTCTGAGTTGAAATGTCCAGGGATATTCCAACTCATGGAACGTCTCTCGGCCAATCAGAAACAAATAAATAGTTCCATAGAACCCAATTGTTGTATAAGTTATCTTAATGCAGAGGAAGTAGATTGGGAACCAAATAGAACGTTCAAGCATTGTTTTTGTTTTTATTGTTGAAAGGGTCTATAAGTCCTGATATGAACTGTCTTCCTCACATTAACAGCTCCCTTAAAAGGCCATGCGATTATGAGTTCTTGAATGTCAGAGTCATAAATTGCCAATTTCACCTGCTGCCGAGGCTGAGGAGAAATGGCACCGGTCCAGCGTAATTTGAGTTTAATCTTCAAAACGCATGTGTAATTAGGTCATTCACTCTCCTTTTAAACCCCTGGGCAAAGGTCTGTCACTGCGGAATGCTGGGCCACTAGTTTTTATTCGCAGCCATAATGATTGTGGAGTTTTCTTTAGAAATAAAGATGTGCTCATACTCTAAAACAATGTTCATTCCTGTGTCTTTTTAATGAGATGAAACGTTGACTGTTAAGCTAGCCTGGGTGAACCCTGACAAACTCATTGAACCCATTGAAGCCAATATCTGAATCGCCAAAAACCCAGGAACCAATCATACCTGTTTATCCATCATGGGGCGGGCTTTATACAATGACAGACAGGGGAGTACAGTTAGCTGTGTCGTTCACCACAGCCAGTGGCTGCAGCAGACAGTTTCTGATGTCATTCGGTGAGTGACATTCAAATGAGATGACGGTCATATTCAAATGTGTATAATAAACATTGAATATGACCGTTAACTCATTCAAATGTCACTCAGCAACCGTAGGATGGCATCAGAAAAATGTGCAGTAGGCTAGTCACTTATGTTTTTCCAGAGTTGTATAAGGACGTGTCATTTACTTGAAATTGAGTAACTGCATTTAAAACCTGTTGAAAAAAATATTTAAAAATGTGTGTTTGCTCCTTGGAAATCCGAAGTGAATGAAATGTCCCCAGACCCATTCTCAAGTTCAGTTGAGATTTGAGAGGTCTGGTGGTGTAAGCCAGGCTACTGTTCAACAGCAATTTCTATTGTAGCACTTCAGTATATATCATGTGCATGGTTACCTTCCTGTCATTCATACTGTCCGGTACCACTTACTCTGTTGCCATATTATTATCAATAATAATAATAATAATACATTTATTTTTTTATAGTGGTTTTCTAGACACACACTCAAAGACGCTTTACAGTTTTGATTACATAGATACAACAAACAGTGAAATGTTGTTTCTTTTCAACTCAAGTAAAATTCTATAGTATATTTTTGCTTCTAGTGAACCCATGGGTGTCATGGGGACCAGACAGGCCTCAGGGTAAGATACTGTTTGACTCGTGTGCTGTTGGGGTTGTTTGTGATGGGAGAGGTTGGAACGGTGGACATGAAAGCTCAGCTGACTGACTTGGGGCAGAGTGAGGGGAGTCGGGGGTGCGGCTGTGAAGTGTGAGTGTGAGTGCTCTCCTTCTGTGAGTGACCTAATCTTGGGCCAACATTGCCACTAGTTTGGGATTTAGAGGTCACATGAACCCCCCCCTTCAAAAAAAAAAAAAAAAATTTGTGTGAGCATGTGAGTGAATTTGGAAGGAAAGGAATTTGGCTGACTGAAAAGCTAATTAAAAGGTTAATAACAATACCAGAAAGATGCTTGAAATTCATGAATCAACGACAGTAACTAAATAGACGTGCTTAAATAAATAACACAGAGGTGATGAATCTATGTGGCAAAGTTACAAGTTGTGACATTTTGATTCTACATGATTTGGAGTTACAGTTTTCAGAAGTCCTTTTCATAATGCTATATATTGGGATGTAATCATCATTGTCATTGATCTCTTGCCTAACTATTAACTTGCCTCCTCAAAAATACTATGTTAACAGTAAGCCTAGGCTATATGATATGAATGATAAAATAGACTATGCTACCAGACTTGAAGGTATACAATTTGTTTTCATACGTTTTACTTAATGTACATGTTTACATTACATGTATTAGCAAATAATTAGATCTACAGCAGATATTTTCTCTTTTACTGTAGGCTGTAGTCTCTGCACAGAGGCCTGAGGGGGTAGAGTACGCATGACTGAACCTTCAACAACCAACCTTGCCCCATTCCCCTCCGCTGATTTAGGAGGAAATGTGATGTGGTCACGAGGAGATCAGAAATCCAAGCAGTCATGCGCTAATCCACTATTTAAAGCCACACTCGTTTTGCTGCTTTTTATGAAACTTACTGCGATGTAAGACGACACGTTCCCCCACTACACAAACAAATGCTATAGCATAAACCTTTCTGCAAAAGTCCCACAAAGTAGACATATTGGTGCTGTTTAATGGATCTGTAAGGGAAATAACTTTTTTAGTTGCTGCAGAAGAAATAGCGACCTCAGATCACAAAAGAGTGACTAAGAATTCGGTGTTGTGAGATTGTCCATACCTGCTTCATCGCCATGTGGAAATACTGGTGCCTGGTGGTGTTGACTGCGGTAGTTGTGAATGCCCAGTTTCCAAGGGTGTGCGTGACACCAGAGGGACTCCGCAGCGGACAGTGCTGTCCATCGCCAACTGCGGTGAACGACCCTTGCGGTACGAGTTCGGGACGGGGACAGTGCGTATCGATAAATGCGGATGCGCGACCACACGGACCACAGTACCCTCACGACGGGCGGGATGACAGAGAACGATGGCCCATTCGCTACTTTAACCGGACGTGCCAGTGCAATGGGAATTTCTCTGGCTTCGACTGCGGCCGGTGCAAACATGGGCTTACAGGTCCCAACTGTGATCAGCCGGTGTCCGTAGGTGAGACTGAATAAACAATAATAACAAAAAGAAACAACACAAGAAAATACCAGACGAGCCATTCAGCAACAGGTGTTTTTTAAAGTAGCACAGCCAAGATCATGAATAGCATTGCTCACAGGAAGAGTTAATTAGGGTCTGCTGCATATTTACATAAAAAAAAAAAAAACGTTCTTGGCATTTTATGACATTTTGGTTAGACGTTGAATGCCATAACCTGACAACATACACAAGCCTACTCGAACAGCCTATCAGTCATGTGCATTAATTGAGAATGATCTGTATTTTGCTTTTTATGTTATGAACATCACAGTAATTACTGTAACATTTTTCCTTCAGTGAGAAGAAACGTGATGATGTTCAATGCTGATGAGAAGCGCGCTTTCTTGAATGCTCTGGACCTGGCTAAACGCACAGTACACCCGGACATAGTGATAGCCACCCGCAGATTCGCTGAGGTGTTTGGACCGGATGGGAACACTATGCAGTTCGAGAACATCACTATCTACAACTATTTCGTGTGGTCCCACTACTACTCCGTCAGTAAAACGTTCCTGGGACCGGGCCAGCTGAGTTTCGGTGGAGTTGACTTCTCGCACGAGGGACCTGGATTCGTGACTTGGCACCGCTTCCACCTGCTTCAGCTCGAGCGGGACATGCAGGTAAAGATGGAGATAGAGATCCTCTATTTGACGTTGCTGTCCTGAAGTATTACACACAACTCTCTCTCTCTCTCTCTCTCTCTCTCACACACACACACTCATTCAGAGCGGGTGTGAGTGTGGTGCCGATGTGTTTGTTCCATTTATTTACGCGATTTCACGCTTTAGTCTGGCGTGTTTAACCAGAAAATGTTGTTAAGTTTATGAGCCAAAGCCAAGGCCCTTTATCAGACCTCTTGCATTTACTTGCACTGTTGCCTACATTTCTGTATGCTGGCCTTAATTAAAAATAACATGACACCCATTTAATATCAGCAGGCTACCCTAAAATAACGTTTTATATACTATACTATGTATGTGCAGAAAAATATTCTGGTAACATTCTGGTTTAAATAAATGTTTTGTTTTGTTTTTGCGAAGTAGGATACTGGTTGAAGTTCTTTTTAGCAATCAGGTGAAATGTCACTAGCCTATTGGCGTTATTGCCTATGGTTATTAACTCGGCTCGGTGTTTATTATGCCACAGAGAAGGTCGAAATAGGCTTAGGTACTTGTTATATCGTCCCTGTATATACTTCCACCTGGCAGGATATGCTGCAAGATCCGAGCTTCGCCCTGCCCTACTGGAACTTCGCGATTGGTGGGAACAGGTGCGACATCTGCACGGATGACCTGATGGGGGCGCGAAGCTCCTTCGACTTGAACGGCATCAGCCCCAACTCCATATTCTCCCAGTGGAGAGTCATTTGCGAGAGTGTGGAGGACTACGACACACTAGGCACCATCTGCAACAGTACGTCAAACCCTTTCCAAAGGCCCTTACACAAAGTGAAATATATTTGCTATGAATTCAAGTAATTGCTTGTTGTTGGCTTCATTTATGGTGCCATGGTGCAAAAGTCAAAACTGTAGTCCAGTCTTTCATTAATTAATTTAACTCTACATACATACATCCACACGCATACAATTATATGAATTGTATATTTTTAAGTTAAAACCAATGCAACTGTGTAAGCGACCCCTAAAAACCCAGGTGAATAGTTTGTGATAGAGGATAATTGATGACAAATAAACTATAGGAGTGCCCCTATAAAGTATTGTAAAAATAGCTGAAACCAAGTACAAAGTGGACTGACTGGGTCTCTCTTGCTCCCATATCTGAAACTGTTCTATTGGCAACAAGCTTCTCATATGGGAGACAGTCACACAGAGACTCATTAGAGGACAAAAAGCTACTTGAGCCAAATATGGCTCTGCAGCATTCAAAGACACACAGGTGTGCACACTCACACACATTTTAAAATATCCCAACATTGATTGTTATTTGACTTTAACTCCAAGTCCTTCATAGAAGAGAACGGATCTGAGCTCTATCGTCCTTTTCATGGTTTGTGTTTCTCCCAGCACCTGCTGAGCCGGGTTTGTGAAATGTGCTTACCCCATCCACTTGCCAGCCAAAAAAACAAAACAAAAAAACACCAGTGTAATGTGCCAACTTTGTCTTATCCCCCCCCCCCACACACACACACACACACACAAACAAGAAAAAAAAGGAACCTTTACCATCTGTGGCAGGTACAACTTCACAGGACCTAATCCCCGAAAGCTGAGGATTGTGGGATAAACGTGGCCCAGTCTTGGCCTGAAGCTGGTGAATCAGGGCCAGAGATGATTCACAGTCACGTGTCATCTGGACTTATCATCTGAACAATATTTTTAAAAATAATTCTGGGAATTATCCTGAAAAAAAGTACAGCCAGAGAATCTGGATGACGTCATGTTAGTTGATATCCATATCCCCAAACTCTTACCCCCTGCCTTCAGTGATTAGCTGAAATAGTTTTGATATGTTTGGTCCATTTGTTGGTGTCCAGTTCATGGCGCCAGGGCTGTAGCCTGGGATCACCCAGACCTTCACAATTGTACAGTTGCGAGTGGGCCTGGAAAAGGTTCATTGACTTCCAGGAGGGGTGTAACTAGCAGTGAAATGAAGCTTACATTTGTACATTAAACTCTTACCAAATCGTTTCAAAAGTGTAGCAATCTTGTAAACGAAGGTTTTAAATGCAGTTGTTTACTCGATTACAAAGAAATACAAGTCCATACTTAGCGATTCAATGACCTCTTGACTAGACGGACCTGCAGAGCTAATCTCAAATTTGCCGAAAGTATGGGTGGGTATTCCCAGGCTACCAGGCCTGTGCATTCCCAGGCTACCAGGGCTTTTTTTAACAGTCCACTCAAGGAGATATTCGCTGAATGTGACAACAAGGGTTAGAAATTGCTTACAATCACTAACGGTACCTTTAATTGTCTTTGAACTTCAAGAAGAACAAGCATAACTATGTACATGCATGCACATGTTCTTTAAGAAGAACAAGCATAATGTACATGCATGCACGCACACACACACACACACACAAACACACAAATACACACATAATTATGAAACACCCAAAACACAGTATAGAACACATTACAGGAAGTTTTGAATGCATGCCTTAATTAAATCCATTTAAATGCATAATCAAGAATCTGTGAGTGTATATCACCTGAATACTCAGATGGAAATAAAAAAAACTGGTGAGAAAACACAGTTAAACTTATTTTGGCGAAGGTGAGAAAACACAGTTAAACTTATTTTGGCGAAGGCGTTGATTGGCTCCTGAGTTGAGAATCACACTCATGTTTTGTACATGAGGTAATTTAGAAATAGATGCTTAGTGCATAAATACTAAAAACCTAAAGCACTCTGAACTGAAAGAAGTAAACTTAAACATTCTTAATTTAACTCCAACCTGTGGCTGTCTTACAGGTTTGTACAATATAAATATTCCATTTGTATTTAGATACATATTGAAATGTTTTCTTTTCTCGGGATTTATATACATATTGTCTTGTGTGTTTTATTTATGATTGTTGTCCTCAATCTATTTTCTTAAAACATCCATGTGTATTCATACAGTAAGTGCTTTAACTTCCCATACATTCCTCTCTTCCCTCATGTTGACCCTTCTTGACACATTAATCAAATGCATTGAATTCACACATGAAGCGTGCGATAAGATCAGCATTTGTCACATTTCGTCAAGGGTGATAGATCAACTTTTTTGGGGTGTGTTCGGAGTGGACACGTGTGTTGTCTCTAGCCAGCCTCATGAAGAGCAATGTAAGGATGGTGCAGGAGTCGATTGACCCAATGAGTCCATACTAGGGCTGGGCGATATGGCTGAAAACTGTATCACGATATAAGTATTTTATATCGGTCGATATCGATAATTATTGATTTTTAAAAAAAATCTATTTCAGATAAGGACCAGAAGGGAAAAAAAGTTAAATTTAAACACTTTTATTTTAAACTTAACCTTCCTCTGATTTTAATCACCTCAGTTATCAATCAAAGCAAACAGGGAAAAGAAATGGCAACACAATCACGAAAAACACTCAAATAAATAAATGTGCACATAAGTCTGAATGAAAAGCAGCACTGGTTGAAGCCTGGAAATATTGTAAACAAAGTAGCTTAATTTGCCTACTGGTTAGACTGTTCAGTTTCCCCACGTGTGTTTAAGTTTCAAATGAATACTTTTTCTCCTTGGGACAGGCCCGTTTGAGTCTTGGAAAATACTTTTCCATTTGCATCGGGATTGAAATGATTAGAACTTAGCAGTCAATTTGAATGCAACAGTTTTGAACAAATTCGTGCAGCGTAATAGCATAATGATGCTAACCGGATTTAATAGTAATTTAGCCAGTCGTCTCGTCGAGTTGAGGTAGGCCTACTTCTATCGCCTACTCTGGTAGAGTTGCACATACAATGCAAGATATTTAGCCTATTTATTTATGGACAGCGTAAGGCGGGAGGTGTGTGTTTTAATTATCTAATGTTCTATCGAACATATTTTTTATTGATATCGATTACATGTCTATTGCGATACATATCGCTATCGTTTTATCGCCCAGCCCTAGTCCATACCCCTGTTCTACTCCTAACCAAGGTAGGCTATTCAACACAGGAGGTGTGAAGGGAAGTGGTGGGTTGATAGCAAGTTGATAGCAAAATGTGACGACTTGCAGGTACGGTAGGCTGGGAATAAGTTACCTGACAGCATTGGACACTGCAGGCATGGCAAATGCTACACTTTTTCCCAAACCTCACCGACTGCCTGAATGAGACTATCCGTTTGCCTATGTTCTGGAAAATATATAAACTTACATTACATTACATTTAGCAGACACTTCTTGACCAAAGTGACTTACATATGTCAGCTATATTACAAGGGATCACATTGTCCCCGGAGCAACTTGGGGTTAAGTGCCTTGCTCAAGGGCACAGCGGTGGAAGCCGGGAATTGAACCGACAACTTTCAGGCTACTGCACACTAGCCCAGCTCCTTAACCACTACACTACCACCGCCCCCATAAACTTACATTCACCTAAAGATGGAGTGCCTCTTTTTTTGTCCTGGGTGTTACCAGCTACTGCCAGGAGTTTGTGATCTTCATGAACTGTACCCACATCACTAAAGAGCACCTGTTGTTGGATAAGCCAGTGGAGCCTAGTAGTAGCACAACTGCTGGAGCCATTGTCTGAAAGAGACGTCAGCATCTCAGCTCTGTCCTTGCCCCCTCTAAAGACGCAGAAATTGAGCTCCATCAGGAGGATCTCCATGGGAACAAGGAGAATCATATTTGACAACAACACTCAGCAGGAATTTTGAAGTGTTATGTGTGTTCAGTCCTAAGTGCCTCAGCTCTATCTCCAATGCCTCCCTTCTTTTCACAGCCCATAACAGAAGGAACACATTGGGGAACATGCACTTACTGAAGAGAGAGAATAAGACATGCTAAGTGCTAGCTTGTGTAGCCCCACACCACTTAGCGTTTCAGCTCTCTCATCACACTCACTCCTTAGACTAGCACCATCAGAAGGAACCCGTTGGGGAACATGTGCTTCATGCTACTTGTTTTTTTGTTTTTTTTTATATTGAAAGGACAGTTGAGAGAGAAAGGATACAAGATGAGGGAAATATGGGTGTGGGATTGGCTGCCAATGGGAATCTAACCCCCTAGGCCACCATTGGCGCTTGAACCCATATACTGTATGTGGTCTGGATGCTGTTGCCACTTGCATTCTCATGCTAGGTTTTACCTTTCAGTATCTCAGCACTCTGTGTTTACCACTGTATCCATCTGTAATGTGGAACCTACTTGGTTAACTCTAGCTGGTGCCAGAAATGTGCCCTGTGAAACTCCATTTTGAACAAGATGGCTGTAGTCTATTTCTGCCAAATTTTTGGCTAAAGTGGCAAGCCATGACGTGCACGCCCTCCCACCCCCCCCCCCCCCAAAAAAAAAAAAAAAAAAACTCGTCTGACAAGACGCAATGTCGTACAAATCAAAGGACCCCTAGTTCACGCCGAATTCTTACAACATTTCACAAGTTACGGGTTGTCACAACACAAGCCATCAGCATGTACAAATGGAACACACAATATAATACCATCATGGCCTTTACCACCCCCCCTGCAGACACAGAGACGAGCCCCATCCGGAGGAACCCGGCGGGGAACGTGGCGCGGCCCATGGTGCAGCGGCTACCGGAGCCCAAAGATGTGGCCGACTGTCTGGAGGTGAACATGTTCGACACGCCACCGTTCTATTCCACCTCCACTGAGAGCTTCCGCAACTCCATCGAGGGTCAGTGAGTGATCTGTATGTGTGTGTGTGTGTGTGTGTGTGGGGGGGGGGGGGTGAAAAGACCTGCAGAGGAATGAAAAGGGAACAAGAAGAAGAGGGAAGGAGCCTTTCAACAATATTTAAATCTATGTTAAATGGTATAAGCTTTTTCAGTCAAATTTTCCACTGATGCACATTTAAGTCCTAACATAAAGTAGGCTTCCACAATCATCTTTTTCACTGAAAAAGACATTTCAGCTGGAGTTGTCCACAAAGGGCGCCTCGGTCGGACAAACAGTCATGACACATGTTTTCTTTTCATGGTTGCCAGGCTACAGCCACCCGCAGGGTACATATGACCCCGTGGTGCGAAGCCTGCATAACCTGGCTCACCTCTTCCTGAACGGCACCGGGGGTCAGACGCACCTCTCGCCCAACGACCCCATCTTCGTCCTCCTGCACACCTTCACCGACGCCATCTTCGACGAGTGGCTTCGGCGGCACCCTGGTGAGTGTGTGTGTGGCGCGGCGTGCAGAGCGGAGCTGCATCACACCACTAGTGAGGAAAGTGTTATTGCAACTTCTGTAGCAGGAAACCAAGGGTGTGAGAGGAAAGGTGATGAAAGGTTTGATAGCACTTCCCAGTGTCTTAACAGAAGAAAAATAACACCTGTCAGTGAGAAAAACCTTTAAAAGTGGATCATTGTGATATAATTCCACAACTCCCTGTAATGTGAAACATCCAAGATAAAAAAAAACCATTCTGTTCTTACACCAGTTGTTACTTATTCCAACTTTGCCGTGTCAAAAGAAAAGTAAGATATACAACTAGAAAATGTAATTTCGAGGAAATTACCAGTGCATGAAAATATAAACATACTGTATATTAACATAAAATGCCAAACAAACTTTTATTGGGAAACAGTTGGCAGGAGTCATAGTTGATAACAACTGACAGTTGAAATGGCTGAACAGTTAAATAGTTAAGTAGTTTAAATAGTTAAATTATTTAATAGTGAATTATTGTAGTGAGGACATGTATTTTGAAACAGTTGTGGGCAGAGGAAATAGTAGTCTTAAGAGAGCCAGATTGTATGCTTAAAGCCTGAGACAGAGTATATAGTTTAAAAGTTGAATGTAGATAGTGTAATGGATGTTGATAGACAGAAAGTTGAATGGATGTTGATAGGCATCAACAATGGATGTTGATGTATAGTTTAATGGGTGGATGAGTGAATGGTTTGAAGAGGATGAATGGATAGAAAGTTGGATGGAATGTGCCTTATATCCTTGTAGAATGGAGAGACACAGAGAGAGTTGGCCTAGTTAAGCAGAAAGCAGTTGATACAGGTGCAATCAGTTTAACTGGCCCTTTGATGGGTCCTAGTAGTGAGCAGCTGGAAGTTGATACAGGTGCAAATCAAGTTAATTAGTCCATGGTGATGTCATAGTGCTAATACAAAGTCTATGGGGAAAAATAAGCTTGTTTTTTTATTAATATCTCAAAAAGTATAAAGTTTACAAAAGTGAAAAATACATTCCCCACGTGTCCTTTTCAAGACCTACGTTACAAAGTTTGAATGAAGTTTCTACGTTAAACGGTTAAAGCTGAATTAGACGCAGAAATTTGGTGGGAAGAATAAGAAGAAGAAGAAGAAGAAGACTTCGGATAACAGAACAGTGCATTTTCATGCACTGTAATTAGCTATGTCCTCTTTACAGTGGCATAGCATAGATTTGTCCTAACATTCTCTTGTCCCTCTTTCTATTGGCAGAGTCTGCTGTTTATCCCTTGGAGAATGCCCCCATTGGTCACAACAGAGAGTACAACATGGTGCCGTTCTGGCCCCCGGTAACTAACGTGGAGATGTTTGTGACGGCCCCTGAGAACCTTGGATATTCCTATGAGGCTGACTGGCCTGGTATGTATTCTGTGTTAACGTTCCATACGTAACACCTAATGCTCATGTAAATTATGACCCATTCAGTTTATTTATTAGCTGGACTAATATTTGTGTACAGCTTTGGCATCTGTCACTTTCTTATAAACTTGTGTAGAAATAAGTTGCTTTTCCTCTCTCTATCTCTCTTTTCTTTTAGAAGTCTAGATTTACTGCAAAACAGGGGCGTGCAGAGACCTTTGAAGGGGCAGGGGCTCAAATTTAAAAAAAAGGGCACATGGAACAAAATTTTCAGAAAACGTGTTAACTTTATTTAAAACTTAATTTTGATTAAAACCCAATAGAGAATACATAGGCTACATGCAAATTATATCAAAATAAAACACTGCCTTTTGCTACCTCCCGCAGCTCCTTCTCCCTCTGCTTTCGCTTCCTGTCTTTAGTGGGCATCTTTGCACTGCAGAATATAATATCATCTTTTATAGAACATAATGCATACGAAAGCTAGGAAAGATACACACAATTTGAATGGTGTAAACTGGAACTTAAGTTTTACATTCCCTAGCCTATAAAGCTTTAATCATCTGAACCTGAGCTGGACATTTTTTATTTTTTTTTGCATTTAAATTCTAGCATTATGCTATTTCAGTGATGATGGTGCTACAGGCTATTATATCGTTTAGCAATTTGCAAAGTAGTCTAATGTACTGATAAACATTTGATACATTTTCATATTTATTCATTATGTATCAAGAAGAATGGGTGTAAATAGCAGACAGAGCTGTAACACATTTTCCTCATTTCTCTCCTTGGTTCTGAAAATTCAATAGGAGTGCATGTACTGTAGGCCTACTGTAGCCAGGGCACAGACAGATAGGTCTTTTTAGTTTTCATTAGGCTATTGTCTACACAGAGATCATAGGCTATAAGGCTACATCTTATTGATTAAATTCAAAGCTAATTTTAATAGCCTAGAAATCTAGACGCACCCTAGCGGCAGTAAATATGTTATTGCCTAGTCTGGCTTGTCAGGCTATAATTTTAATGTTTATCACAGTGAACTACCAACATTAGCAAGCTGGTGCTTGCAGATTCACGTGCTGTGCGTGTGGCCACTGAGTGAAATGGCGCGTAATGTAGCCTACTGTAAACAGAGAACGATGTGTGGAGTTGGGTTAGTTAAACAACTACAGTAGCCTATGTCGTCGGCTTATGACGATTTAGAAAAGGTTTGCCTACTCTGTTTTATGAACTAGGTCTACTAACCTAAGCTACTATAACATAGTAACCTAAACAGAATATGTTATGAACGTTCAGCCTTAGATTTTCGAAGCTGCCAGGTTATTGAAATGGATAGACCATGGGTTTGATAGCCTACTTCAGTGTTTCTCAAAGTGTGGTCCGCAAGCTATCCCAAGTGGTCCGTGAGCAGACGTGATAAAATATAATATAGATGAGTTGTTTGCAATATTGAACCAACTTGTATGTAAATCCAAACAGTTCTGCAACACTGTCTATGCAAGATATGCCAGTTTAAATCATATGAATCCTCTGACACAATAAGCAAAGTGCAGAGACAATAATCAAGGTGGTTCAGTGAGTAGGCCTATTGTGTAGGCTAATATACTATTGAAGTAGGTCTAATCTTTTTTTTTTTTTTTTTTTTAAGCTAGGTGGTCCGTGCATTTCTTTTTTATTGGTTAAGTGGTCCTTCGTCTGAAAAAGTTTGAGAAACACTGGCCTACTTCATTAAACATGAAACAACTTTAAAAAAAATTTTTATTCTCTATCTCTAAGCTGAATACTATTGCATGTTCAGATAGGCTAACTGCCAAGTGACCTTACCGTGCTCCCAAACGTCTCCTGCACCACTGTGCCTGCGTGCACCTTCTGGGAGTTCACTGAATGTATGACGTCACGGATTGGTGGCCGCAAGGCATTTCAATTAACACAGAAAATTGTTATTTTTGTAAATTTCTAATTTCGCAAACTATTAATGAGACACTTTAGCGAATATTCACGTTGGAACTAGCAGAAGTATTAAAAATTTTAAAAAGTAAAAAACGGGTCTTGTCAAAAGGGCACTTGGACATCAAAGGGGCAAAAGGGCAGGTGCTAGAGCCCCTGTAGCCCCCCTTCTCTGCACGTGCCTGCTGTAAAAGTATACACAATACTATATAGACAAAATTAAGAATTAGATTAACAGATGAATTTGTGTATTTTGTCACATGTGTATACCTCTGTTATGATAGGCTACGCTCATGTGCTGTATACCTCTCTGTTATGATAGGCTATGCTCATGTGTTGTATACCTCTGTTATGATAAGCCAAGCTCATGTGTTGTCTGCCTTGTTTTTGTCCTGCAGCTCGCCCTATCACTCTGACTGAGATCATCTCCATCACCGTGGTTTCTGCCCTCATTGTCGTGGCGGTCATCTTTTCCATCACAACCTGCGCCGTGCGTTCCAAAGCCAATAGGATGGAGGGCAGGCAGCCATTGTTAGGAGAACAGTACCAGCGCTACGATGACCATGACAGACACGCAGTCAAAACACAATCAGTCGTATAAGGGTTAAAAATAAATTAACCAACCACTTTTTTATTGTTCTGTTTTAAAAATGCAAGTTGGAAACAAACTCATAATTGAATGAGTTTTGGATAATATTTGTTGCTGATGTACTCATGTGAGGCTTTTTTTCCTAGGTGTAAGATAATTACTAGTAGGTATTTAAAATGTAGGTGCTAACAATTAATTACATACACATGCTTGTATGATGTACATTTGTAAACATAATATTTGTTTTTCCGTAATCTTGTGAGCAGATCACTAATTCTAACTTAAGTTGTTGAAAACAATAAATTCACCCAAGAAACAGGCTATTTGTATTGTTTTTCCTTTTCAGTGCCATTTTGAAAAACATAGGCCTAGCAGGAAATGTACAGTTTTTTTTCACTCCTGTGAGCTTTATTTGTGTGTGTGTATTATAAACGATGTAATGCTCATAAACTAATGAAGTAAATTAGCCTACATGTAAAGTGTAGGCCTCGGCTAGTAGGCCTATGTGACCAACAAAACAGCTAGCAGTCAGCGAAGATGGCACAGAATGCTTAAACTATAAGGAGTTGAAGTTGGTAGCCTAGTCTAGTAGACCTTTCCAGCTTTTCATGCTGGTTACATTTTCCAGACCCTGGGTTGCCTAAACCCAATTGAGAGGCGCAGGTTTAGGCTACAGCTGAGGTTAACATAGGGTGTGTTTGTAAATTGCCACTCCAAGCGTCCCGAGCACACTCTGAAACACTTTAACCGTGCGTTATTCTATTTTCAGAGTGTCAGATTGAATTTACGAACGCACCCCATAGGCTACCTGACATCACGCCTATATACACTTATGTTTACACTTATGAATACATATAGGGGAATTTATTTTGCACTCAAGGGAGCCACATTTAATATTAAGCACAGACAACAATAAATAACAATAAACAATAAAAAAAAGACACAAACATCCAACAACATTGCAGACGTTGACGCGATGCTTTTAATATCAGATCCGGTAATTTCTCTGCCCATTTTAGTCACCTTGTCCAGCATTTTCCTGTTCTGAACAGAAAGACCCCCCCCACACACACACCCACACACACACACACACACACACCAGCAATGGATGGCGAAAGTCACCACACTCTGAATAAAAGTTAAATAAAACAAAATGTCGGAGTTGTTGTGTCTGCATAAATAAAAATAGAGCCGTTGCTGTGCTTTTGAGTAGCCTATCTTGCTAGTGTGTTGGCAGAAACCCTACTGCCCAGATACTTATACTTCTCCACAGTCTCAACTGTCCCTTATGAATAGTAACAGGTTGCATTGGAGGGTGCCTTTTCCTAAAATCAATCACCATTTATTTTGTTTTTGAAATGTTAAAGATTAGTGAATTTTGATTGTATATTATATATTGATTGCACCAATCATGGAAGTGGTCAACCTCAGACCTGTAGTCCTGTTCATTAAAACTGACTAGGGCAGCATCATCTGCAAACTTAATTAGTGTGCAGTTGGAGTGGTGGCTGACACAATCATTATTAGTATAGACCCTTTCAACAATAAAAACAAAAACAATGCTTGAACGTTCTATTTGGTTCCCAATCTACTTCCTCTACATTAAGATAACATATAGAATGTTATGTAAGGAGTCCTAATGTTTCTATACTGATCAAACTCCTGATCATGTGTACTGTTGATTAATTACCCTACCACATGATGGTATGACCTCATGGTGGGCCCATTGTCATATATTGCTGCTACAACAACTTTTGATTATATCTCTAACCTTTGCCTTTTTCACAGGAGAAACTAACTAGGAAGCAGGAAATGTAATTAATGTGTACATTGTCATGTCTTGATTAATGCACTCTCACTACAACAATGGTCTCAAGTCTCATCAAAGTACTCTCAAATCAGATGACCTCCAACCATGTGATCCCAAATCAGCTGACCTCCAATCATGTGATCCATATCAATGTAACCAACCACAAACTAGGTAGCCTATTTAAGTGAGGTTCACTTAATGAATGATTGCAGTCAACTAATTAGATGGTCTGACATCAAAACAAAAAAGTCACCTGTGGAATTGATAGAGCTGTAATAAAAATAAATAAATAAAAAAAACCCCATCCAAAAACATCCAATGAAAGGTAAGACAAACAGCTGGACGGTGATAGGTCTATCAAACTGCCATCTATTCCTCCCCCTCCATGTTTGTGTGCTTTGGGGAGAGCTTTGGAGGGAGGCCTGAAGGAAGATCGTGCATTTTAAAAAATCTAGCTTGTTTGTACCGTTTTTTCCCAAGATCCCGGATCCCTCCTTTAAGTCACTGTTTCGGTAGCCTATAGGGCCCAGCGGCCCACATGCTAAAAGGGACAAACTGTGGTAAGGCCCATTCACTTCCCCGATGGAAACTGGAGCCTGGCCATGGATATGTTGGTTGGATGGTAATTGTAACACTATAATTTAAATGCCTCCGGAAGATCTGCCAATGATTAAAATAAATAATAAAAAATAAAAAATAAAAAGTATGTTTGCTGGATAGGAATAGTGTTGTTCGTGTGTGCCGCCACTAGAGGGCGATAGTGCAGAAGTAGTGTGCTTTGTGTTTGTCCTTTCTCAGCCGAATCCTGAGCATGTATGACTACACTGATATCGACAGACTACCATCGTTTGTCTTCACACTTGCTATGTTTCTCTTGGGTTTGGGACCAGTGGTAGGTATAAGGTATTCTGCAGCTTGGAGACTCTTACAAAAATAACTGCAGCTATGGGACAAAAAGGTGTACTTCTCAGAAGTACAGTGTAGTATAAATACTGTCCAAATGTTCAAAGTACTGGATTCCTGCATATGAACTGCAAGCAACAAGAAAAATGAAAATATGAACTCTAAATCCCAAACTCTAAATTCAGAGACAAATGTAACACTTCAGCAGCCTTTACAGGTGATAGGCTACTGTGTTTGGATTTACACAAAATTACCTTTTTTTTGTATTCTTATTGCCTGCTAGCACCTTAGGATAGGATGTAAAACAGAATAAAAAATGTTGGAGATAAAGTGGTAAATAATAACTCCATGCGCAACGCATAAAATGCTAAAAGTAAAGTAGGCTTCAATACAATATTCACGCGTCGAAAATACTGCTTAATTAGTGCTGCTAATCCTGCTATTACGGTAAAAGGGCGTGTCGGCTTGTGGTCCACCTGTCTGAAGTTTTAAATTACAGACTCGGTCAAGTCACTGATACAGCATGCTGACTTGTACAGTCCATACTGACTTCTGTCTGGCACCTGGACGCTTGGAGGGCTGGATCAGACCAAACAAAAACTAGGATCCTTCCTTGCTCCCGCTACAGATGGTTTGCTATTCACAAGTTATTGGTCAGCGGATTGCACTGATGGGTAATCCACACTGAAATACTGCATAATTCAGTCGGAGCTGTAGGTCTCTAATATGCGAATAAGCGTGATTCGCGTTTGTGGATGCTCGCAGGAAAAAAAGGGGAGTGGACAACTTTGAGTGTAGAAAAGAGAGTCTGATAACTAGTGTTGGTTAGTGTTGTTTTCGGAGCACCAAGTGACTGTTTCAGTGGGCAGGTTTTCCACAACTGTGATATTTTAATCGCGTTTTGATTTATTTATTCATTCAGTTTTGTTTTAATCACATCACATTTCAACGATGGACGAAGAGAACGGGTTGCCGGATTTTAAGGATCTTGAGATGAAGTTGGGTCGCAAAATTCCAGAAAGTCTCTTTAGGTCTTTCAACGAGAGAGACCTGAAAACTAAAAGTGAGGAAAAGAGGCTCGCGACGCCGGTGACTGTGAAGAACCACACGTCTGCGGACTTGAAGCGACTGGAGAGCAAGATGTTATTTTTAAAACAGGAAATGGTGAGTATCTAATTTAACCTGACCACAGACTATACGTTACGCTACAAACTCTGTCTCTCTCCCTCCCTCCCTGCACTAGAACCTGTAGAAGAGAGAACAGGCTGTGTGTAGCCTATATGTGTTTGGCTACATCCACTGATTTCTAAATATCTCTTTTGAGATCAGGGACTTGTAGGCCTATCTGAAAAGCATCTAATTTGGAAACTTAACTGATAAAGTTGAAATTCCATGCAATTGCCTTTGAAACTGTCATTTAAAGTGAAAGTTTAAAATGTCCTGCTCTGGTTCAGAGCTTGCCTGTGCATTCTGCACTACAGGCCAGCCTACTTCAATACTTGTCGTCTTCCCTTCCCCCACCCCCATTTCAGCAACTAATGAAACTCTTGAACAAAGCCCTGTTTAAGCAAAGTTTCACTGCCAGCCCTCTCTTGCATGCATATCGCACGAGTAATAACACACATGTGAGTCATGACTGCTTGTCCTGTAAAGCGCCAACCCCATCGTCCAAAGTGTGACGTCACCACCCTCTGTGCAGGCAGTCAGAATGGGCCATTCACACACTCACAGCTAGCCGTGATGTGATTCACGCCTTGTTGGTAAACGTGTGTCCTACTTGACCTCACAACCCGCCCATGCTACTTGAAAAAATTAAACTTTTAGATTGGGGCATTTGCAAAGAGGGTGTACTTGTGGTGAACTTTACCCTATATGACACACATTAGAATGACCGTATCCCCCCCATGCACCCATGCCCCCCCCCCCCCCCCCCCAGTTAAAGGCTTTAGGTCATGATTAGGACCAGCAGAGCAGATGGTCTCGTGTTGTCCACGTCCTGCCAGGGTCGGGGGTCTTTGGTTACTCCTCTGACTTTACCGGCTGTTGCCGTGTTCAGTGCCGGCCCATGTTGCCATGTGGCGGCTGTGTGTGTGTCTGCGCACATCTGTGCACATGTGTGTGTTGAATGGAAGGAAGTGGAGCTGGAACTTTTTTCTTTTCTTGTGGGATTGACAACAGTTGGTTCCCATTGAGAAAAAAGTGTGGAATTGTGCAGGATGTTCAGCTATTGGCTGATGTAGTATCCTGTTTATGTTTAGCGCTGCAGCCAGAAGAACCCAGAAGTTGTTGAAGTGACTGAAGTAAAAAGTGCTAGTTTTTGTCTTTAACCTATTGAGGAGTGAATTATTTTCCCTGGCTCCTTCTAGAATTCTACGCAAACGTTCTATAGTTTCAGTGTTCTTTATACAGTCTATGGGAAAATTCCCTGAGGGTAATTGTCACATCATAGTGTAGAACTCTCGGTTTGCGAACGTTCTAAGCACATATTTGTGACCATACCTCTAGAAATGAGTTTCTCAATCCAAATCGGATAATTGTTTTCATTGTCGACAACCCCCTACCTCTTCCCTTTGTATAGCTAATCATTGTCACCAGCTAATTTGGGACCTGATGGTCTAACCAGCTGGTCTTTAGTTCTTATAGCAACCACCTAATCTTTAATCCTATCAAGCAGTGTTTTTCTTTGTCTTCATAGACGTGAGTCTCTAGTCTCATACACAAGTCAGCTGCTTTGTCAGAATACTTCTGTTTGAGTATACTTAAGTTATGAGTGTGAGCCAATACTGTGTGACACGCCTGTACTTTATCTCATGACAGCTTGGTCAGTTTGTAACACACAACAAAGATAAACAGTGGACAATATGCCTTGATTCCACAGTAAAACCACTCCCTTTTACATACCATCTTTTGTTTGTAATGTGGTAAAGTGAATCAGCCTTTGTCTCCAGCACCAGCTGTATGATAACACTGTTGTTTCGCCACAACTGGAGTGGTTGTAAAGTAAACAGCCGTGGTAACCAAGGGCCCCCTTTCTCTTCGTTCAGCAGCTGCATGGGTTCAGTCATCTCTGATCCTTAATTGAGATGACCAGCACCGGCGCATTCCGCAATGACCAAAGTGAGTCCATCATGAGCATAGAAAAGGCTGGCTGGAGTCACTAAAGCAAACACTGAATGCATTATGACTCCCATCAGAGCTCAGCCCCAAACATCTAAGGGCCTCCTGGCTCATGCCAGCTGCATGGGATAGCATAGCAGCATGCAGTCATGCATATTAGGCTATGGAGGCTAGTATATTAGGCTATATAGTCAATATAATGCAGCCATGCATATTAGGCTATGTAGGCTAATATATTAGGTTATATAGGTTACATCTACATATAAGCAGGACATAAAGCCTATTATGATTTGCTGGCTTAGTATTTTCACAAGTTGTGAGCATGTTAATTGTTTCCATACGTATGTAGGGCAAAAGATCCACCAAGACGTACGCACACACACACACACACACAGGCTGCACACTCTGCGCGCTGGGTGATAAACTTGCGTGGGAGCGATTATCATGTTAAGTGCCTGTAATTGCTTGCCCAGTAAAGTGCGTTGGGAAAGCAGTGCTCAAATAAACAGTGCTGAATCATACAGGAAATGACAATGAGGAACGGCGGCACCTCTGTTAAGGTTTATGACTTTGTTTTTAGAAGGAGAGGCAACTTTTATTTTTGTGGCTATCAACCCATTGTTGGTGTTCCATAACCCACACTCTCAACGCAAAGGTATGAGCTACACCAGGCGCGTAACTGAAGCGTTCCGTTCGCGACGCGTAAAATCCATTTTAGATGAATGGTCTATTTTTTTTGAACGTACGCCCCACTGTCACGTCTGGTGTAGCTACTTCCATTGATTATAATAGAAGCTAATTGTTGCAGCAGACGCAACGCGAACGGAACGCTTCAGTTACGTGCCTGGTGTAGCTCAGCCCAAAGTCTCAAAGTCACATATTGCCTGTACAAGACGATAGGCCTATCAGCTTTGACCTCTGCCATATGGCTCTATAGGACCTCATGATCATGAAGTGGACTGAGACCTGTAGCGACGATGACCACAGTAGGGAGTGGAGTCTGTGTTCGTTTCTCTTTCCACTCTGTTACTCACTCTTACTTGCTCGTCTTCGCTAATTTGCTAATTGTGAGGCTTTAGGGTGTGGGTGTGGGTGCGTGCGCGCGTGTGCATCAGTTGACTCCCTTCTGGCGGCTGAGTGATTTGACTGAACCGTGTCTCAGCCTGAGGAGGCGGTAATTATGGTCAAAGGGGAAGGCACAGGCAGGGTTAACGTGTCAGAGTGTCAGAGAGGGCTTCTGTAGGTCAACCAGAGGACACACGCAAGACCTGTTGGACCAGATGGTGTTAACAGGTTTTATGATATTGCAGTGCTCTTCTAGTTGTGTCATGTCACCATTAACGTTATCAGATTAGTAAGCCTGGGAGAGAATCACATCTAGTCCAATGTAAATTAAAAGTCCAATTAAAAACACATTAAGCTGATTCAAGGAACTTATATGTGACCCTTGTAGTTCATCCACTATCCTTCATCCATCTTTATTATGATTAATTTTACAGGCTCTTATCATAGATACAAATTACATTTTAAGTCATTATTAATTAGCCCAATAAAGGCATAAACAGATACCATACTACAAGGCTTATAATATTATTATTATTATTATTATTATTATTTTGATGTAGTTTATACTCATAATAATATCATGTTGATTTCTAAACTCTGCAGGCCCACCTACGTGCCATCGACGTGAAGTTGATGCACCAACTCCTGACCATCAACGATGGCATAGAGTCTATCCGCTGGGTGATGGAGGAGCGGGCAGGAGTGGCCAGCCGTGAAAGCAGCTTGACGGGCAGCCTGTACAGCCTATCGGATAGCCAGGATACCTCCCAGCGGGGCAGCTGCAACAGCCTCCATGACTGCAGCGACAGCCTGGATGGGATATCGGTGGGCAGCTACCTGGACACTCTAGGAGAGGACCTAGAAGAGGACCTGGGTGAGGACCTCCCCAATCAACCGTCGCCAACAGAAATGACCAACGGGTTTCCAGAAAAATCTACCAGCGTAGACGACGAGGACCTTCTCAAGAAGCCCCCGCCATTGCGTCCTCGAGTGGAGACGGACGAGTACTATATTTTTGGTTGATTATTTGTGGTGTTTTAGCTTGTTGTGGCTAACTTCCCGTTAGCTGGGACAGGCTCCTTGTTGGACTGACTCTTCCCCCTGTCTTGCTTCCCCCAGCTCCACCTCCTAATGTATGCTGCTGACTGATGACTGCAATATTGAAACTTCGTTGCTGCAACGTTGAGGCCCAGATAGTGGGTAGCTTGTGTCCTCATCAGGGCCACACTTGGCCCTGATACGGCCCAGAATTGGTTACAATGCGGGAGGAGGTCACTGGGTTCCTCTGGTTGAACCTGTTGCCCCCCCCCCCCCCCCCCCCCCTCCTCCCTATAGTCTGCATTAATCCTCCCCCATCCACAACATCCATTCCCCCCTCCCAGAACCACTAGCCAAAACACACACAACCTGCATGGCACCCTGGGCCCTGCCCCGCTCATGTGATGGTAGCAAAATAAGGGTTTAATAATAATAGTTATTATGGTGATGACAAGACCACTCCAGAGACTTCACTATCCCGCACAAGACACAAATGTCCCCTCACGGGCCCACTGCACGCGTGCTCTGAACATTTTGCTCCAAAGACTGCAACAGTGCCTCCACATGTCTTAACCCCCCCAACCCCCACCCAGACCCCCTCCTGACCTTCTCAGATACAATGGCTAAGGCCTCTAACCCGAGTAATATGTGGTAAAAAGGGATTGAGCAATTATTTTGGCATTAGCCCTCACTCGTGCTGGGAGCCTGGTTTCTGAGAGGATCATGGGTCACAAATGGACATTTCCTTTAGTGATTACAAGTGGTAGGAGCTACCAAGTGCAATTTCTGGTCATGGCAAAACCAATGTTTTTGTTTTTACTTTTTGAACTGAGACCGCATGCAGAATTTTTTTTCAATGTTCATCGACCTTTGGTCCAATGCACCTGTCGATCCAAGATGTGTTGAATTTTTTTGTTCTTGGACCCTTGACATGCTGAAATGGTGTATGTATTTCAGTGTTTCACAGACTGTGGATCTGACCTGTAAACTATGGAAAGGCACATACTCTGCTCCAAAGAAACACAGATTTAGCCTTGTTTTTAACACTTGAATATTTTAAATTTTAGACAGATCTGTTTGTTTTTTGGATGTTGTGATATTTCCGCATTCATAAGATGTGTGAAAAACAATGTAAATATACCTTTGGTAACTGGATGATAACAGTGCCTCAACCTTGTGTGTGTGTGTGTGTGTGTGTGTGTGATTGGTTGGTTGGTTGGTTGCAGGTGCTGTTGTCGCCTACTTTCGCAGGTGTGCTTCTAATTTATTATTTGTATTTGGTGTTAAGAAGTGTTTTGAGAAAAATGCATAATATATTGTGATTTTTCTTAACGTCTTGGTGTCTTCCACTCTATCTTGCACTGAAACCCGATCCACCTCCTCTTACATATAAAGTCACTTGTAGTACAGCCAGCTGGAAACATATCAGCCCAAAGATCTCCTTATTAAAACAAAAATCCTTAAATTACTGCATGCACTCTCACACTGTCTCGGCAGATCATAGCTTTTGTAAAGCACTCTTGACACTCCTTGGGGCTTTGTTCAACACTGTGTTTATGACTAGTCTGACTTAATTGAAACAGACACAAAACATTATGAGGCAAGAGTCGGGGAACGAGTGCCAGGCATACTGAGTGTGTTTCATCTCCACCACTACATGAATGCAATGCATTGCCTCACAGCTTCCCCTGTAGGGGAATGATGATAGATTTATCTATCTATTTAATTAATTTATTTATTTATTTATTTATTTATTGTGCGTTCATTTTTATAGAAGTTGAGTGCATTATTGGGTGTCTTTATAAGTATCTTGGTAAGTCTTTATATTTGTGCGACTTAAATTTGTCACTTAAATGTGAAAGTTAATTTGCAAAGTTCAAGAAGTTTGGAAATGAAAATGCAAACTTTAAAAATGAGGTCACCAAGCTATCAGCCAGCCACAGTCATTCAATGTTCTGACCAGATTTTGTCCGGGGTCGGAAATTCTAGCAACCCCCATCATTTGGAATGGTTGAAATAGACTAGCATTACCTCACAGCTTCTGCCCCTAAGGTCTCTGTAATGTAGTCTAAACCACTACAGAGAGACCACAAATCCACAGCAACTGACACTAAGAGCCTAATTATCCATTGTACATACTGGCTTATGCCCCCTTTGATATGGTTGGACATAAATTCTAAGGAAAACATTCCAAATCTTATGACTAAACGTCATTGTCTGTCTAGAGCTATGTGGTGGTATGGGTGAAGCAACTACTTTCTCTCACACACACACACACACACGCACACACACAAATACCTAAATACAAACAAACAATTAGCAAAAACGTCAAAAATCTAGGTGAATGTAAATATCTAAAATATTGTAAATATGTTTGAGCGGAGACATGACTAACTGTATTTGTTAACGTTCACATGAAGTGTAAGGGTTCACTAGCTAATAATGAAGAGAACAGGTTTGTCAGGCTTGTGTCATCATCACCCACGGTGAATCAGAGTTCCTGGGAAGAGGATGGTACACTTTGTACTTTGTACAGTTTCTCTCTTTTTTCACAAGAAGGATTAGTGGCTTAGTTCCACTTGGTGTCCACACTTGTTTACGGCCGACACTCCTCAATTTTTTCTTTGTTGGCATGTCTTCAGTTCATCAAACAGCTGGGTGAGGACTGAGTTGCCCTCTGTTATCCTGTTTGTACAATAAGCAACCATTTCAGATTGGCAAATTGTATTAGGCAATACAATTTTCTCTCTTTTTTTTTAACCCCACGACCCCCACCACCATCATCACCTGTCTAGGTCAGAGAAGAATACCTCTCTCTTTCCTTTAGATTATCTGTGCTTGTTATACTTTTTTATGGTTGACGAGCATGAAAAATCTATCCACTTTTAATTCATCAACGTTTAAAAAAAGGCAGCTTTTTTAAGCTTTTTAAATGATTATTTAATCTATTTAGCATTGCAGGAGTAGAGACAAAAAACCTGCAGCTGTGCCTTTGAAATTGTACCTGACTCCTGTATAATAGCCTCACTACAGTACTTGAGGCCATTATCCACAAAGGAAGCAGATCATCAAGCATGCGCTGACTGGGACTACAGACTAGTGCAAAAGAGTAGTGCTGAGGATGGAGGGAGAGATTGAGGACAGGCTTTCACAGTTTGCAGGATCAGAGGGGCGCCAAACAAAGATTTATTCATCCCCAACAGACCCTAATTATTTCCTCTGGGGTCGAAAGAGGGTGGGTGGAGGGGTGGAGGGGTGGAGAGTGGGGTGGGCTAATAATTGCCCCGTGAGGAGGCAAAAGAAAAAGAGGGGGAATACCCCTGGCCAGATCCATTAGCAAATTAGCCACGGTCTTGGTGCAGGGCCAGCCGGCTGGAAAGATTACACCAGGTATTATCCGGGGAGATGTCAGTGTGAAAGCCAGTGGCCATGGACAGAGCCAGGGATATAGGTTACTGGGGCATTAGGATCAAAGCCACTGTGATCTGTGGCTTCGCGGCCATTGTGGCCTGAGAGGAGAGGAATTAATTCAACCAGGCGGGGCACACAATGCAAGCCTCCCTTAAAGGGAACCAAGGAGAAAATGAGTCTATTTGACTATTATGTTCTGCCTGCCCTCATTTTAAAGGTCGACTTTCATGCTGAAGGTCTTGGGCTGAGGATGTTATGGGAGCACTGTGTGTGCTGCTAACATAGGTTCTTCTTCAGGCCTACTTTTGTCTGTCTGCATGCTTTTTGATGCATAGCGTTGCCTGATTGGATCATATACATTTATACAGTAGGAGCAGTGGTCTCATTCGCTAGTGTAAATATACAGTATAGTCTCCAAGAGGTCCCAGGGTCCAAGGTTGGAGACGAGCTTTTTTTTAAGAGCTGGGGGAAAATGCTGTAATAATCTCTTACCTTGGTTTCCAGTTTCTAGAGGAAAATTTATTCTGGCTGCGCTGGGTCTTTTCCTTGTGACGTTTTTTTTTTTTTTTGCTTTGCAGCGTCTGTCAGATCTGCTGACTCGCTCTCCATCTTTTTCACAGCCAGACCACGCATTTTTATTCTGCACAGCGACTAAACGACTCCCCAGCCTCAGCTGGGCAAACCGCAAGCCTCGGCAAGGAATCCCAATCTGCCAGGACTTTATGCAGAACAACTCATCTTTTTGGATCAGTGCCTATTTTATGCTTGCAGTGTTCATTACATTTGGGCCTTAAAACGTAAGAACACCAGACATAGTCCGCAACAAATTTTGGCTCCGATTTTGCCCAGATTTGACTCTGACCCGACCGTGTTCTGGGCCTGATCGGACCCTGATCTGGCTCACCAGTTTTATTCAAGCAATGATCTATTTATCACAGTTCTGGCCATGACCCTACTACGATTCATCCCACACCTGGCTTTCATCAGTTGACTGCCAAACCGTTTTATTCAAACACAGATCTCTTTGGCACAGATCTGGCTCCGACCCGGCCCTCATCCGGCTGTGATCCGGCCGTGTTCTGGCCCTGATCCGACCAGATTTGGCTCACCAAACACAGTTTTATTCAAACACAGATCTCTTTGGCACAGATCTGGCTCCGACCCGGCCCTCATCTGGCTGTGATCCGGCCGTGTTCCGGCCCTATCATCCGACCCAGATTTGGCTCACCAAAACACAGCTTTATTCAAACACAGATCTATTTGGCACTGATCTGGCTCTGCTTTGGCCCAGTTGGAGCTCAGTTTTGGCCTGAATATGACTCAGAGTGAGCGTCCACTGGAGAACTCGGTGAAAAGAGAGGGGGAAAATCAGCAACATGAGACACAGAGGCAGTATCTAGCCATTCCAGGCCCGGTGTGTTTTTAAGCATTAAAGGTGTAGGTTTTTGAACGTTCTAAGTTCCGCAACAATTGAAGGTTCTAAAATTCTATGTTGAATTCAATGAACCCAGATATTCTTTAGAACGTTCATTTCTCAACATTCCCATCACACCGGTGTGACGGTACTCCTTTAAGGGTTAAGCATTATTTATTTATTTTTTTAGAAAGCTGGTTTTTATTATGTGTCTCATACATTTCTATATCACATGTCCAGACTTCCATACAGCTAAGACCTCACGTACGTCCATCTCATGACGTTGATCTGGTAATTATTTACTCTGAAATGGAAAGAATCCAGCAACTCACGCACAAGAGCCGGCTATGAGAACTGGGACTGGACGTCCTGAAGTTTTATGGCGTTTTGTCTAGAATGTCATTTATCAAGAAGGGTATTTTTGCTCTGGAAAATAAACTTGCCCCTGTGACGTATGTTGTTTTTTCTAGTAGGCTATTCATGCATGACTCGAGCAAAATTTACTCCCATGGGAAGGGTAGTATTCTCCCTTTTGTCCCTCAATTCTTTCATGAGGTCACATTTTGGGGTCAATTTTGTTTTTGTTTTTAGTTGGATAATGATGAGATGTTTACGCATTTTTTTTTTATTTAAGTGCCGATGACGAGGAAGCACTTTCTCAGGCACAGTTGGTTGTGAAATTTTTATAAGTTGGTCTTAAATTAACCGAGCTTGTGGTTGCAATGTTTGTGTGAGAAAGTTCTGAGAGAATCTGGCCCTGATCCCAGGACTCTTAGGAATATCTGTTGAGTAACATTACATTGTATACAAGGCAATTGCAGCCAAAATACTATGAAGAATTAAAGAAAACATACGCCCAGTAGGGTCCAAAACAAAATTTGAATAATTCAACGAAGTTGAATGATCCAGGAAGTTGAAGTTCCTGCCTAAAATGTTAAACGTGCAAATGATGGGAATAGTCAACACTTGTGTAATCAAGATAATGCTTTGTGTTGTAGGAAAGTAATTCCATTGAGTCATGCTCATTTTAGACAATAAGCTAAAACAGCCTGTCTCAGCAAATACTCACCTCCATGCCATTTTGGTCAAGTGTTGGTGTAATTGTGCCATCTCCACTAGACTTTTAAACAGGACAAACCTATTCTGTCTGTCTGTCATGGTGTGTAGAGAGAGGCATGAAAAAGACAGCCTACCAGTGAGAGCTAAGAGAAAATAGGCTAATTGACCAACAATATTCATATGGTGGTGACAGCTCCAACTGTCACTGCTCGGTTGAGTGCAGGAGTTGTCACTTGTCGTTACCGTGACGCCGCCCGCGTCTGTCTGCTCAACTCTGGGCCTGACCACGCCTGGCAGCCATCCTCAGACGATCTGCGCCATCATAATGGCACACTTGGCAACAGCCAGGACGCATTCTGTCGACTGGCATGTATGGGTGACGGCAGTGTCATAGCAGAGGGGAGGGAACTAGGCCCTCAGGCGACATGCGACACCGAGTTAGGTAGATGGAGCTCGAGGTTAAAACATGCCAGGGAAAACCGCTAACTATGCAGGCAGGCAGATGGATGTCGATAACCGAAGAATGTTTTTTTTTTTTTTTTAAGCATTGGAATTTTTCTCACACTCTGAACTGAAGCGCAAGATGCACCTTGTTTTGATATGCTTGACATGCTGTTTGATTTTGCAACATACTTCTGAGCTGTTGATATTTGTCCCATTGTGTCAGACAATATTTCCCCAATCCAGATAGCCACCACTGGTCTGGGCTTAGTTTTTCATGTAAGATTTCATTTTTTTGTTATTTTTTCATTTTGCCTTTAGTTTGCTGTTTGAAGAAATCAAGAGGTAAACCTCCATGTGTTGGCCAAAACATGCACCTAAACAAAACTCATGTTTCCTCTCACTGTCTTCAAGAAACCGAGCACTGAAAAGATTGTACTGAAAACAAAGCAACGTATCCTTTTCCTATTATGCCTCTCTCTCCCTCTCTCTCTCTCTCTCGCTCTCTATCTCTCTCTGTCTGTCTGTCTGTCTGTCTGTCTAATGTGGGAACACCTTGATGTCTGCGCTGCCCCCCCCCCCCCCCCCCCTGTTTTGCCGGCTTCTGTTTGATCTGTTTTCGTCTGGGAGGGGTTGGGGTGTAGTGGCATGGAGGGAGGGGTTGGGGTGTAGTGGCATGGAGGGAGGGCGCGAGCGAGTGAGCTCTCGTCCCGATTTCACGCCGGCGGAAGATCTCTCATCTCAGCGACGGGTGGATTTAACAGCCACACAAGCTCCACTCAAAAGCCTTCGGCTGTCTGTCAGAAAAAAAAAAAACCCAGATAAATCTAACAGGGGAGAGAAGTGTTTGATGTGTACATCCAAGCAAGGAAACCTTTTCTTTTGCTATATTAGGAATCAAAGGGCTAGACCCCATCTCTCTCGCTCTCTCCCTCTCTCTCTCGCTCTCTCTCTCTCTCTGTTTTGACCCCCTTGATGCCTTAACTTTCCTCTAGCCTTTGGCAGCTAGCTTATATGGGATTTTAGTAAAGAGCAAAAAAAAGATAAAATGGAAAGATCTGTCAAGTGATATGGTGAATAGGTAATCTTTAGACTAACTATGTGAGTTCTTTTCAAAGTTCTTGTTGTTTCTCAGATTTCAGACTAACTTCGCTTTTTCTATTTTTACTGGGAAAGGCCTATTATGATGTGCAAGCAAGTCATAATTCACCTTGGTCATGACAGACTAATTCTCATTTGACCTCTGCTACCAGGGATGGATTACTGCACGGGCCTACCGGGCCCAGGCCCAATAAATTACCTTAATCGGTAAGTTTTGGCCACTGCCTGACATCATCTACCCAATGTTCCCTTTCAGCTGACATTTTTTCATGAGCAGGATCTCCTATTTGATATTCTCTGACAGGATGCTTTCATTGAAAAGCCATTAGAAGGCACCGGCAGGCAAGTCACACTCCGCAGGCACGCAGTAATGGCGGCAGGCAAGATGGCAGCGCCCATAAAGTTTGCGGCGGATTGGTGTATACACGGGTTTCCCTTTACCAACAAAACTAGATGCGCGCGCAGCCGTGAGGCAGAAGACGCTTGGTGGCCGTCCACAACGTTATAAACTTATAAACTTATAAGCTACAATCGGATTTTTTGTATACCCCTGTTGTCTCAATGATAATAACATCTCATTTCAGACTATATTTCAAAGTTTGACGTTCATTTGGATTATTAATATAACATCGTATTTTGTCATTTTTGGTGAAGACATGCATTCCGTTAGGGATATTGAACATATTTAACATTCTCTAACCATCGTGATTTCGAATTGGTGCAGTTTTCAGCACAAAAACTCATTTTATTATTTTTCTCTTTTGCATTGCTCTATGCTGTTCTATGGTGCTTTCTGCCTCTTGGTTGCGCACGCATGTTTTCGTGACGTTCCAAAGAAATCCATATATTCAAACTCATGGAACGTCTCTCGGCCAATCAGAAACAAATAAATAGTTCCATAGAACCCAATTGTTGTATAAACAAAAGCTCAGGCCTTACACTGATGTGGCTCAATGTTAAGGGATTACAATCTCTTTGGCATTCATTTGTTATTTTGTGGGTCCTTAAATGGAAATATAAATTGATCACCAAATGGATAAATTTGCTTACTGGTTTATCATCATTTCAAAAATAGATTTACTTTTGTTATACTGTATATATACAGTATATTTAAGCTTTTAAATAGACATTCATCCTGAAATGTGGAAATCTGAGAATGAAATCTTCAAATAAGCGTTTCTGCCTTGAGAGTGTTTCTCCATCTGACGGATTTATTTACACATGTGGACTCCGTCAAGCCTCTCTCTCATCATCAGGCTAGACCAGCTCGTTCTTCTGTCTGTCTGTCTGTGTGTCTGTCTGTCTGTCTGTCTGTGTTTTTTCCCCCCTTCTTTCCAAAAACAATCCTCTTAGCATGTCCTCAAGAAACATCCTGCCGCGCCAGGGAGGAAAGACATACAGATATTTTGACAGGCTCCTCTGGAGAGACTCTCCCCCTGGGGAGTTGGGGTAAAAAAAAACAAGAAAAAAGCTTCACTACGTCTATCTCTCTCGCTCCCTCCGCTGTCGACAAAATCCATATGCAGCATGCCGTGCCGTGTGGAGCGGTGCGGAGCGGAGTGGAGCAGTGCATCGTGGGATTGGGTTTCCTTTCCTACCTCTTGTGTTTAGTTTGGTTTGCGCCACTTATGCTCTTAAGTGAGCTAAGCCATGCACTGCGCTGTGCTGTGCTTGCATAGCTTTGCAAACGCCGGACGCCCCCAATCCGCGATCGTGCACAAGCCTTTAAGATGAGCGAGTGGGACAGATGAGATTTTCCACAAACTTTGCCTTGTGGCTTTTTGCATGGTTTCCGACAGCCCCTTACAGGGATTTCCCAGAACTGTTCGGTCTTGAAATGCATTAGTCATTTTTTTGCCATCATCATCTAAAAAAGTTTTCCCAAAAGCTTTGTTTAGAACTCGGGGTACATCAAAATCAGTTAAGTGAGATGCTGCCCATGTAATTAAGCCATGAATATGCTGTTTTTCATGCACACTTTATTCTAACTTCTATGAGGAGCACAGAAGCCTAGCATACTAGGGAACTGGCACAAAATCTTTGTGATGTGGTCATGACTGTGCTGATGATTATTTCTGAGAATCCCCAGGCCTTCTGTCTAGGCTTTGCACAGTTCAATATACCGAAGAGTTCTTCAGACAGAAAGGTCCCATAGTTCAGTTAGTTCAGTTCAGTTCAGTCTTTCAAAGATTTTCTCTCACAAAGAGGTTGTATAGTTCAGTTCAATCTCCCAAAGAGTTCCTCACAGAAAAGGTCCCATAGTTCAGTTTAATCCCTGGAAAAGGTTTTCACTCAAGTCATGCGAGATGACTTCTAATATCCAGGATGGATTATCAACAATGATCCCATTTTTCACTTATCTTTTCTTTTTTTTTTGTGTGTGTATGTGTGTGTGTGTGTGTGTGTGTGTGTGAGTGTGTGTGTGAGTGTGTGTGTGAGTGTGTGTGTGTAATTGCCAGTGCCTGGCGCCCCTTCATTCAAATTAAAAACAGATCATTTACACTTGAAGAGGATTTGGAAGACTTCCACGGCATATCATAAGGCATCGCTCAAGGGCTCAGCCTCAAATAACAGCAACATGCTCCGACTCCAGCCCAGACTCGTCTCAGATCTGGCCTGGACCTGGACCTGAACCGTTCAGCCTCTCTCTATGCATCACCCCCTTCCTGTGCCCTTTTTCCTCCTCCCCGAAGAGACTTTTCCCTCTGCACACAGTGGAGTGTGTCTGTGTGTGTCTGTGTGTGTGTGTGTGTGTGTCTGTGTGTGAGTGTCTGTGTGTCTGTGTGTGTGTGTGTGTGTGTGTGTGTGTGTGTGTGTGTGTGTGTGTGTGTGTGTCTGTGTGTGTGTGTGTGTGTGTGTGTTTGTGTGTGTGTGTGTGTGTGTGTGTGTCTGTGTGTGTGTGCGCACTCTGCACACAGTGGAATGCATTAGAGAGACACGGAGACCAGAAGCTGCCGTGATGGAGAGGTCAGATTATAGCTTATTGCCTGCCCCCCCCTTCTCTACATTTATTGCATGGAAAATGCATCACATATCTTTATACCAGCTGCATAGAACATAAGAGCGAAGATGCACTATACGCTTTGAGAAGAGAAAGGAAAATGATGTTTGTCCCTGAATGACCACACCATCTATAAGCAGCGGGTTTTTGAGTAATGAGTGGTTGCATTAGCTGGTTTCGCTATTTGGGCTCCTCTGACAGTTGGAGACGTGCCCCAAAGTATGAGAATGTCCATGTGTGTTAAAATCCCTGCTGAGGTCAGTTTGGTTAGAACGTGTGCACTTGTGTATCTGGACAGGACATCTGTGTGCTGGTAAGCTTGGATGAGTATGTTTGTAACGTGAGAGTGTGAGATGTGGGCACTTTCGTGTGGTTCTTGTGTGCAAGTATGAATGTTACATGTGCTGTAGTATGTCTGGGTCTTAGCATGTGCGTGTGTGTGTGTGTGTGTTTGTGTGTGTGTGTTGTGTGTGCTGTGTGTGCATGTGTGTGTTTTCCTTCTACTTGATAACTCTACCATGTGCCATGGGGGCCCCCTTCAACCCTACAGACACACACCACAAACACACACACCACACACACAGACATGCACAGCAGTCACCCTCAGGGATAACCACCTGTCCTCCCAGTTGACTTGGAGGATCACAGGGGCCTAACAGAGTGTCTTTGTGCAGCAGACCCAAAGCCTCTTAGAGCCATGTCAGAGATCCGACCCAGGGGAGGCGATCTTTGTCTGGGAGGAAGTGTGTGTGTGTGTGTGTGTGTATGTGTGTGTGTGTGTGTGTGTGTGTGTGTGTGTGTGTGAAGAGGATGGATGCCGTGCGGATAAGGCGGCCCTCTGTCTCTTTAACAGCTTCCTCTTCCTGACCCTCCTCGTCCTTCTTCTCCACAGTGATGGGAGGCCACTGAGCTGTGGAGACCTGTGTGTGTGTGTGTGTGTGTGTGTGTGTGTGTGTGTGTGTGTGTGTGTGTGTGTGTGTGTATGTGATCTGTGTGTTTGTGTGTGTATGCTCAAAGGAAGCAGTCTGTGTGGTGACCCATAGGAAAAAACACCTAGCTGTCTTGTTGGGTTCATGTCATCCTCATCGCCCCCTAAAGAAGAGTTACAGCATGTTGTAAACTATTTTGAGTCTTCTCATGCCAAACATTCCCTGCAGTCCTTGCGATAAACAAAGTACTTTTAAAAATAGCCTGAAATATAAACAAAATATTTCTGCCTTTTATCAGTCAGCATAACTGTTAAGCTGACTGAATTGTATCCTTTGAAATTGTTCAAAGGAAAGCCGTTGTCTCTATCTGCCTCTCCCTGTTGTCTGCCCTTTAAAAAAAGTTTTGGCTTTAGTTTAGACAAGTCAAGTTCTCCGACCTGAAAACACAGGAATCACACCCATTTAATTGCATTCTCAGACATGTATCTAGGACAGACCCGACGCACCCCACCGACGTGAGGCTGTCTGGCTATGACCGTTATCCTAATGTGATCTCCTTTCTCCTTTCCTCAATTACCCGTGGCCTGAGAGATACCGATGGTATTTTCCATGTGGTGATGGAGCACTAATCGCTCGCCCCTTCACCTCCCCTGGGCTCTCCTCCTGATTCGCTCCTGTACAACAGACACAACTGAGTTCCATCTTTTTCCTCTCAGCCAATCAATGGCGGGCAGGACGCACTCTCATCGCTAATCGATGCACGGGGTGCTGTGTTGCGTGGACTGGATGTGCTAGGGTGCTGATTGGATGCTGATGGCTTTATTGATGGCGGAACCAGGAGAGTATTGTTTGTGTTACATCACTGTGGCACCGATTGGCTGTATCTGTCACTAGTGATTGAATCATGCGCTTTCTCCAAGAGCACAGATAACGCTCCAAGAGCACAGATAACAACTGGTAAACTGAACAGTCGGCGAGATTGTCGGCGTAAGAATTATTCTGTGTAATGGATAATAAGTAATAGATAATGAATGACAAAGCATTTGAATAGCAGAGAATATTGCACATTGAGGGATACTTCAGGCATGCTGGGGATTGATCCAATGGGAATAGTTCTGCTAATGTTCCAATTAACACTAATGTTCTCCTTTAGCCACTGCAACATTGTTTCAAAGGTCATGTCATGTCTCAGTTCAAAACCATGGTTTTTCCAAGAATTCGGAACTAGGCTCTCAAGGGGGTTAGTTTGTGGTTCCAATCTTGGGATCTTGACCTGTTGTGGCTACTTTGGAGAAAAGGACATTGCAAATCACCCTGTCAACGTCTACCCCCACCCCTCCCTCTCACGACGCTCCTTCAATTGTCATCTCTCACGGAGGCCATTGTGCTTCTTTATGTCGTGAGAGCGACCTTCACAAAGCCCAGTGACGTAGGGTCAACCACAGTGCACCGGCCCTAAACTGCTGAGAGTAACTTAAACATGACAGAGATAAGCCGTGTTAAGTGTCCCCCCAGTGCCAGTGCTGGACGTAGGTGTATATGAGAGAGAGAGAGAGAGAGAGAGAGAGAGAGAGAGAGAGTGTGTGTGTGTGTGTGTGTGTGTGTGTGTGTGTGTGTGTGTGTGTGTATGTGACTGTTTCAGAGTGTATAAATGTGTGTGTGTGAGACTTTGTGCATGTTTGGGGGATATCCGTTGTGACTGTTTGAGACGGTGTGAGTCCACAGTATATGAAGATGACTGTGAGTTTGCGATTGACAGAGACTGTATAAAAATGCTTGGGTGGTGCTTTTTGCGGGCCGTTTGAGACTGTTTTAGTTGGACATGCACAGTCTAGCAGTCTACCCTGCCTACCCCTATTCTCCTTCCCTGGACTTACCTTCACTCGAACGGTCATTCTATTCTATGCGAGTAGTACTTATGACTGCACTAACATCGCATTGTACCTCGGTATTTCCCTAGTTCTCAAAGTGGCTTTGAATAAAACCGTCAGCTAAATGACTAAATGCTAATGTAAATGTGTATGTAAATGTATATATAAATGTATAGTTGTGTTCAGTACAGTAGTCACTGTGAGAATATGTGGGTCTATGTGACTCCGACTCACGTGTGTTTATGACTGAGACTGGGATTATGAGATTATGTGTTTATTTAATATTATATTTTTTTTTTCCAGGGAGTTGTTGTGAATCACCCTCTCTTTCGTGGGAAGGTTTTCCCCATAGCACACTGCACATAGTAGGCATTCCTTGTCACTGAAAACAGTGGGCGGACGAGTTCTCTCTCTTGTCTAGCCTACCCGTGGACACAAAAGCGCGCAAGTGTTGAGAGGCTCTTTTATTCCTCAGTGTGTCTTTAAGAAAGTGTCGTGACACATGACCTCCCTCAGGCGAGGTACTTGACTGCAGTTGTTCAGGTCTTGGGTTACACTCACCATCAATAGCCTTTTATTTCTCTCCTTAGCCACACAGATTAGGCTGCACATTTGGGTAGATCGTGTCCTGCTTTCTGTTGAGATGTTGGCTATTTTTGTGAATTCTATTTCCTGTGCTAGCAGAGTTCTGTGGACCTCCAGTGAATTGATCGGCTGTTGCATCATTGTAATCAGGCAGCACAAAGTTAAGCATGGAGTCCACAATGTTCCATAACTCTGGTTTGCAGAAAAGGCACACAAACTGATTATCATTTTTAAGACTAGCTACCTCTGTATGCAAGTACAGATACATGCAACACATCATCGGACAGTTGATACACTATAATCATTTGATCACATTATGATCACTTCTCCTCCACACCCAACACGTAGCTCTATCTTTCCTGCCACTCTCCTTTTTTATTTTGTATTTTCTCTATGTTGTATTGTTTTTATTTGTTTGTTTGTTGTTGTATTTTCATTACCACTATGTAAAGCGACATTGGGTTTGAGAAAGTCGCTATATAAATGTAACTTATATTATTATTATTATAATTATTATTTTACAAGCTTCACCACTCATTACCAAACGTCAAACCTTTATTAAGACTTTATTTAGATTTGGAGACACTCAATTGCAGAGCCGGACAGTAACAGTAAGAGTACATTTACTTGAGTACAGTACTTGAGTACAGTTTTGAGGGATCTGTACTTTACTCGAGTATCATTTTTGGGGAGTACTCATGACTTTACTCAAGTACATTTGAGAGGCAGATATTGTACTCTTTACTCCGCTACATTTCTATCCATAACCGTGAGTACCCGTTACTACTTCTAAAAAAAAGGAAAAAAAGAAAAATCTCGGGAACCCTCAATTTGTTGTTTCCCTCTCAAACGTGATTGGATTGTGCAGGCGCCACTGATTGGGACAGCCTATCAGCAATCACCTTCAGCTTTCCGCCAAAGTCAACTCCATGGTCAGATTTAGATAAGAGACGAAACCATGGACGAAACAATGGATGAAGATGCAGCAGGTCCATCCCGGGAATGTGCCAACCTGTGGCCCCACCTCGCCAGACTATTTCAATTTTCTGAACAAGTTAATGATAGTTTTCGCTTCAAGTGTTTCAATTACAAAATAGTATTTTGTATTTGAAATACGTATTTTAAATACATGTATTATAACATACTGCCCATCCCTGGCAACATGGTAAAAAGATGAAAATGACTTGATTTTACTTTCAATTCCTTTTACATCCTCCAAGGTATTAACATGAACATTTTTCATAACTCCATGTAGGACGTTTCTGTACATAAATGTAAGCACTGTGGCAGTAGTAATGCAATATTTAGAAAATGTAGGCTACTCTTGTACTCTTGATACTCTTTTAAAAACAAGTACTTCAGTACTTTTACTTAAGTAGACATCTGACTGTTGTACTTTTACTTGTACTTGAGTAAAATTTAAGGGTATCTGTACTTTTACTCAAGTAATGAAGCTGTGTACTCTGTCCGCCTCTGCTCAATTGCAAGTGTATGATCTTGTTAACAAAAGAAGTTATCTCGGCCCATCTTGTTACCCCGAGTGCCCTTTATTGTGCTGCAAATGGTTCTCTTGAATGCCCAATCACCGGGCTTGTGGGGCCTTGTCCCAAAGAAATGTTGGCTCGTCAGCCGCCATGAATGATATTAGCCAGTGTTGTGTATTCATTCTTTGGTAATTGTCAAGTTATAAGATAAGATAAGACCAAACTTTATGTTAAAATAAATTCCACAAAATGCACTGTGGGCATGCAACAAGGAGCTGCTTTGAACTCATTCAGTCTAAGAGTATAGCACATAGAATTTCATAGGAGAGGGTATTCCTTAATCCAATGTTACCACATAGGAATGACCCTGAAGTCACAAAGCAAGATTTCTCTCTCAAGTTTCTGTGAGAGCACTTTGCCTCCATGTTTTGTTTTTCCAATAATCCCCCATGTCGGCTCCAGCCTTCCCTGCGGAGTTAGAGGACTGTAAAGGAAAGAATGCTCTGTGCGAGTGTACCCACAGAAAATAAACACTGTGTCTCCTCACACTGCTTGTGTGTCTATGCAGACAGATTGCACGCTGGTAGCACAGTCACAGAGAGCAAAACACGCTTGACATTTGTGCTCAACAGCCAATGCAATCACACGCCTCACCTCCATGCTCCTGAAACAGTGTGTTTAATTGGCCCCGCATGGTTTATGGCTCAGTCCAAGCTACTGTTTGCTGTTTGAGTCAGAACATTTTCATTTGTTTATGTTCATCATTTTTATTTGTTTATGTTTATCACTTTTATTTGTTTATGTTTATCATTTTTATTTATTCGTTTGTTTGTTTTGAGCACACATTCTGAACACACAGCTAGAAGACCCCGAGGAGTGGTTTGTTAAATTTGACTAAGGCCTAGTCCACACGTACCAAACCGATCTTTTTTTCCTCCGTCTTCCCTGTAACCGTATCAAGAATATTTGCGTCCAAACGGATCCATCTCAACACGACTCAAGACGTTACTTCATACTCCAGGTCTATAGGTGGCACTGTTTCTTTACAGAAATTGACCAAAACTTGCGCTTTACAAACAGACAGAATAGGCTACGATGAAATGGCTAGTGCAAGGAAACCAGAATTGTTTGTGTGGACTGATGGTGAACTGTCAACTGTAGTCAACTGTAAAACTAATAAACTTTATTTTACGGTTTGTGAAGGGTGCAGTCCCGTCCTTTATTTGGCTAACGCAGGTAGGCCTATTAATCACCTTTACTTTCTTTGGTTGTAGGATAGTCCGTGATTCACATTAGTTTTGGCTATCACCGCAATTAGGCTACTAAACGCAAGGCTTACCCAAGTTCTAGGCTATTCTGTCGCCACATTTATAATATTGCTATAAAACCGTCGTTAGTAACAGTCAATACTTTTGCCTGCATCAAATCGCGCATTTGCATTCAGTGTGCTACCATCGGCTTAACGTGAGTTCTAAGCGTCTTTGTATGCTTATATCTGATTTCACTCGACTGTGAATGCATGTATATATATGTTGTAAGACATGTAAAATAAATGAATGACACTGGCACTACGCACAAATTAATGTAGCTTAAACTTACACCGCACTTTCCTAATAACTTAAGTTCTCTCGCGTAACTTAAGTGTCTCTAGACAGTAGCTAGAATGCATAAAAAAACACCGGGAAAAACAGTATATAAGTATATATACTTTTTTTTATTATTATTGATCCCATGAGGGAAATTTGGTGAAACAGTGTTCAGTCATAAGCTATCGGCGCTGCGCAGCACCAGTTGTGATATTTATCTTACGGAGTGTAATCGTAGGTAATGTCATGTATGAAAACTAGTATTGTTAGGCAATACTATAAGTGCAAGTCCAGGGCAGCTGAGGTGTGGCAATGACATCATCAATACGCAAGCAGGATGTGCGGTTTCGCTGTCTAAACGAATTCAAACAGGCTACGGTTTCAGATTTTTCCACTCTGGGACCAGGTTTCAAAAAAGTGCGGTTTCGGGCAGTGAGTTTACAGGATTCGTTTGGACGCTCGGCCAAGACGAAGCAAAACCTCTGCGTTTAACCTAAAAAGCGTCTCCGTGTG
This sequence comes from Alosa sapidissima, assembly GCF_018492685.1. Classification (NCBI taxonomy): domain Eukaryota; kingdom Metazoa; phylum Chordata; class Actinopteri; order Clupeiformes; family Clupeidae; genus Alosa; species Alosa sapidissima. The sequence continues at coordinate 22,345,055 of NC_055974.1, forward strand.
GACAGGCCCTAAATGTGTACTGGATTACAAGAACACTCATGTCTGGCTCTCCATGGAAACACACACACACACACACACTGATGACAGATCTGAACTCTCGCAAAATGCAAACTGCTGATGTGCCAAGTCTTCCAACTTGTCACACTCGGCAGGTAGCAGGGAGCGATCATGATCATAAAGATCTTATGGTCCTGAAACACAGTGCTTGTTACACTCGGGTGAGTTATGTGCAATAGCAGCAGCAATTGGTTCCTGTCCATTATGATTCACAGTTTATCATTCTCATTCTTTTTCTTCTTCTTCTTCTTCTTCTGGTTAAGTTATCCACCAGCTGTCTGTCAGATTCCAGATTTGTGTGCAGGATTTTAGTAGGACATGTTGCATGACTGCTTGAGATGTTAACAAGTCGGAACATGCCTTTGCTGACAGAGCC
>NC_055974.1:22345687-22368187 GCF_018492685.1 Alosa sapidissima
TCAAAAAGCACATGCAGTGTACCACTCTATCCATCTAACCTTGGGGGTGGTTCCCTCCTCAAGTCCTCCATAGAATGACTTACTGCAGTTGAATTCTCACCTGGTGTTTTTATCATACAGTTTACATCATGCCATGACATTTCTCTTTCTGAGGTCAGTTAGCAGAAATTACAGGACACCCCCCCCCCCCCCCCCCCCCCACACCCACACACATACACACACACACACACACATACACACACACATACACACACTCACACACCACACACACATACACACACGCACTCACACACACGCACACACACACACACACACACACAAACACACTTTGTTTACAATGTTGTGGAGACCCTGACCAGTGTGTGTAAATTAAATCAGACAGGAAGGCAGGAATTATGGCAGGCTTTTCCGTGCTTTACCGTACCACACTGGCTCCCAGCTCCAGGGTCATGGTTTCCCAGCGAAGAGCAAAGCACCAGCTAGCACCCGGCTTTCTCTCTCACACACTGACCATGAAGCTTATAGAAGCTGTTCCAAAACCCTCAGATTTCCAGTATGTTCCCATTTGTGTGGCAAAGAACATAAAGTACACACACACACACACACACACAAAGGTCTTAAGATTGGGCCAGACCGATAAGAGGTCGTAGCCCCTGAATTATATGGTTCAAATGCACATATGCTCCGACACACACACACACACACACACACACACACACATACAAGAGAGACCTTGAAGGCTCTCCTCCCTCATACCACTTTCTCAGAAAGGGAGGAAAGTTCATCTGAGTTTTATTATGATAACATCTCATTGTATTTATCATGCCAGACACCCCAAAAGCATGTTTCTCAAATGAATGGTCTTGATCTGGAGAACTTGTATGGGAGCAGCACAGTCAACTCCTATTGAACAGAGGCGTAGGGTGCGCGACAAAAGCAAACATATGTATAAAAAAAACATATTTTTGTTAATTTATAGGGAGTATGTCATCATCACAGCTTAAGTGTCTAGACATCTAGATGCTGAATATGGCATAGTGCAGAAATGCATACAGCTACTACATATATTTATATTTCATATCAGATATTTAACCAATAAGCCCCGAGAGGCCGTAGGTTACACTGATTTTAGAACAGCTACGATGGCTAGAGGAGTGCCTAAACCCCCCCCTTAGCTGTTCTGAAATCAGTGTAACCTACGGAGTCGAGTGGCTTATTGCTTTTCTAAAACAATTACAACATACATACAAGATTTCATAAAATAAAGGCACAGCAACGAGAAATGTAACAATTTATTTACAATATATTATATAATCATTCTTCCACCAATAAATATATTTCCTCTATCTGAATAGTTGACAAGCAACGTCAAGATGCAGCTACTTTAACTTTTGTATCAAGTTATGGGTAGCGCCGTAATATAGAATGAAATGTGGTCAAGGTATAGGTTTGTGCTGGATTTTACAACCATTTTACGCCATTTAGCCAATCATAATTAAGGACCGGAACTATCTGTTTTTAGAAAGACCAGATCTGGACCATCTTGGCCTTGCAAGGGTCAGACCAGTGGAGGGCTCGTTGGCACATTGCAGAACGTACACTTTGATAAGATAAGAAGACTCCAGGCTCTCTTGCATATTCTCCACCAGTCAAACAGTGGACGAGCTTGCACCTCATCATATCTTAGACACTACAGTACCTATAAAGATAAGTCTTTAGGTTGGGCTGCTTATGGCGCGAAAACACATATCACAGACGTCTATGCGGTCCACTCTCAAGCTGCTCTCAGACATAGGTGTAAGTCTGCATGTTCTGCAGACATCAAGCAGTTGTGCCGCATATCTGAACAACATAACCCGAGATTTGGAACTTCCGAACTTAGGCAGCTCTTACACTACATCCCTCCTAGTATTTCAGAAGGACATTATGTACCGGTAAATGAGCTTGTGTCTGAACGAAGCGAAAAACATGCAGAAATTCTGTTCATGTGCGTGTTCAACCAAGTTTAACCAGTTCAACCTTGCAGAGATTCTGTTCATGTGCATCGGTGTCGTTCACACATAATGTCAGCATGTTGGCATCATATCTGAATCACCCAAAGGGTCGGACATCCGTTTGACAAAGATCCGCATATACTACAGAGGACATGTCTGAAAACAGCTTCAGAGTCCAGCTGATCCTGGGCAGATAGTCCTGCTCCACTCCTGTGTGCAGCTGCTCTCTGGGATATCTGTGTGTGAGGAATTGTGTGACTTATATAATAGATATAATAGTACTTGTGGGCCATAGCACCCAGTAAAAATATCTTGATGCATCTATAATTTGGGAGAACAAAGAGCCTGAGCAACAATCATACTTGGAGGCTTGCACTTGGACAATGAGTGTAGTGTGTCTTTGATCACCGTAATGACAACCTTTTAGTGTCCTTTAGACTCCTAAGAGGTGACCTCTTCTCATGACATTTTGTTTGATGTGTCACAATCCGCTACATCAAGTCTCTCTCTCTCTCTCTCTCTCTCTCTCTCTCTCTCTCTCTCTCTCTCTCTCTCTCTCTTCTCTCTCTCTCTCTCTCTCTGTCTGTCCTTTCATTTACAGCTTTAACATCCTGTGAGGGGCCTTGTTAGTGCACATGGACATTTTGTCCCACTTAGTTATTTTCCACAGCTTGTGCGGTTCTCTGTACCGGTATATGACTGTGTCAAGGTGTCTGTCCATATCAGCATTACTAGATAAACTACCAGATTGGCCCCTTTGCTTACCTAAGGTGTGGCTTTGTCAAGACGAGGTGGGTGAGGTGATTTACATGTGGCGTGTGTCTGTTGATTTAAAGTGAGCAATCGCTGACAGTTTCTGCTATTCTTGCCCAAAGCGAGCTCTCATGATGTCAACAGGTCAACATGGTGACAACAAGTGGGGTGACGCGCTGAGCTCAACCTATGAATGTCGGCACACACACACACACACACACACACACACACACAAACACAGACACAGTGCTTGGATAAGCCTGACAGCTGACCTTTATGTAGCTCGAGGTAGGACAAATTAGGTAACGCAAACAGTTTTGGGGAGATAGTGAATTTCGGCTCGTTGAAAGCAAGGACAAATGAATTGCTAACAGCATGATGCAATGACTCTCGAACTCAATCTGTCAGCACCACCGCTCATCTCTTATACCTTTTTTGTAAGTGTCTAAAGCACTCACAAAAGAGCAACCTGATTATTTCACCACTCAGTGATCTGTGAAAAAATAAACAGCGCTCATCATTTTATCCTCATTTCCCATGATGTCTCTTTAGAAGTCAATAGCGCAGGCTTTGTTTAGACATGGGTTTATTTAATTATCTGTGCATCGGAACAATGTGTGGTCGATAATGCGCTCTGCGATGGAGTCACTCGGTCAAAGCTATTGGGCCCTGGGGCAGTCCACTCACTCTAAAGCCCTGACACAGTTTACTTCACTTTGTGTGTGTGTGTGTGTGTGTGTGTGTGTGTGTGTGTGTGTGTCTGTGTGTGTGTTTCTGTGTGTTTCTGTGTGTGTGTGTGTGTGTGTGTGTGTGTGTGTGTGTGTGTATGTGTGTGTGTCTGTGCGTGTGTGTGTGCATTTGTGTGTGTGTCTGTGTGTGTGTGTGTTGTGTGTGTGTGCGTGTGTTCGGGAATGGAGTGTATGTGTGTACATTTATGCGTGTGTGTTTGTGTGTGTATTCTGTATGTGTGGAATCTTATAACTCATCGGGGGGAAAAAAACAACAACACGTAGGTCATAGATTGCCTCTCCAGATGCACAAATAATGAAATGAATACCTTTACTAAAAAACTAACAACAAACAAACAAACAATTCTCTGATTGGATGAATTAATATGGTTGCTGTGAAGTCAGAAAGTGTACAAGAACACATTGATGTATGGACCAGGGGGATGAGCATACCAGGGAAGTGCTATGATAATTAAGTTGTGTGCACTTTTCCATAACGGTTAGGCCTTGGTGCCTGTGGATATTGCAAGTACCTTTGTTGTTACGAGTTGTTCAATCGTGTGAGGGGTTGAGACTAAACTGGCGTTGACTGATGTGCTACATCCTGCTTTTCTTCACGGCTTTAAGGAGCAAAAGCAACACACACTATGACATATTGTGATTAGCATGACCATTCAGTCTTGGTGAAGTTACTTCGATCATTGAAGTGTAGACATCTGCATGTGACTGGGAAGACAAAGCTTTGTGTTGGGTAGAATATGTAGAATATGTTTTTTAAACTGTAGAATATGTAGAATATGTTTTTTAAACTGTCCTAAAATTGTGAGAATTGTTCTAAAACTTACTGTTTACCATGTTGTTAGTCGCTTTGGTTAAAAAAGCGTCAGCCAAATGTAATGTAATGTAATGTAATGTAGAATAACCATCTGAGCAGTTTCACACTTTCTGTTGAGTGATGAGCACTAATCCGTCTTTCTTGAAAAGCTGTGTGTGTGTGTGTGTGTGTGTGTGTGTGTGTGTGTGTGTGTGTGTGTGTGTGTGTGTGTGTGTGTGTGTCTGTGTATGTGTGTGTGTGTGTGTGAACGCATGTGTGCAGGTGTACTTGTGTAAAGGTTTTAACATGGGAAGGTCAAGGTCCTAGAATTTTAGAAAGTTGTAGATTTATTTCAGGATTTATGGTCGGTAGTAGTGAATTAAAAAGAATGTTGAGTTTAGAGCACATTGACACTTCTATGTAACTACCAAGTGTTACGTGTGTGTGTGTGTGTGTGTGTGTGTGTGTGTCTGTGTTACCCCCCCCCCCAACACTGACACACACACACACACACACACACACAGATGTGCAAAGACCACACATATGCACAGAAAATCCATACACCCCCAACCCCCTTTACGCAATACCCACATGCTTCACATATTTGGCCCTAGGCACATCACACCCATTTACACAACCACACGCACATTAGCTGTCACACATACAGACCAGCATTAAAACTCATGCATAGCACACACACACACACACACACACACACACACACACACACACACACACACACACACACACACACACACACACACACACACACACACAGATCACTCCCCCACACTGTCACAATCACACAATCACCACCACCATTCATGCATGCACACACACACACACACACACACACACACACACACACACACACACACACACACACACACTTACATTTATTAATTTAGCATTTTTATCCAAAGCGACTTACACAAATGAGGAACAATATTCAAGCTAACACAAACAATATAGACACCATACATCCACACACTCAAATTGTAACCCCCCCCCCCCCCCCCACCCCTCATTTAACAACACCTCCCATACTAGTGGAGAATACACAGTGCTTTTACTAACTGCCACAACCCCCCCACCCCCTTCTCCCCTTCCCGCTTCTTCAGTTCCTTGTCACTGTTTTACCCAGGCATCGTAAAAGCCAGTGACTCATCATTCCCTTATCTCTCTCTCTCTCTCTCTCTCTCTCTCTCTCTCTCTCTCTCTCTCTCTCTGTGCCTTTGCCGATGATGTAATACTCCCTCCACCCTGCAACAACAGCCCCATTCACAGGCGCTTCGGAGGCCTTTACCACGGAGGTGAGCTCATGAGGGCCAGACGCCGTTATCAACTCGTTGTGTAAACCCTGGAACTGCTGCCTCTGAGCTCGTTAACCAGCCACTCGTTAGCGGGTTTGTGAGGTCATAAAGCCCCGTAAAGTTAGTCATCTGTGTGAGAGAGAGAGAAAGAGGGAGAGAGAGAGAGAGAGAGAGAGAGAAGGACCCCAGAGACCAGTGACATGTCCCCAAGTTTCTGGAAAGATTTGATTGTATTGTAAGCATTATTCGCTTGCAACCGAGGTGTGAAACACCAACATTCTACTTTAAGATTTGTATTTTATATTTTCTTTTAGATTAAAAATGATATGCAGAAAACTGATATACTCTTAGAGAACCCATGAAAACATACTATTTGTTGTCCAGTTCTCTGTAGCTCAGACTGTAAATGGTTTGCATGCCATGTTTATACAAGTAGATATCGATTTAGAGAGCTATCCTTGTCTGTTCCCACAGAGGGTCTTTAAGATGCAGATGCAAGTGTATATTTACATGAAAAACATGTATTGTTATCCTAATGGAGTGATCTCCGAGTGGCATCTCTTTGCCTATATCCACACAGTAAGCTAATCCTTTGTATTTCCTGAGGCATAGGACAGGAACTTGACAACATTTTAGGCAAGGCGTTAAACACGATCTCACCATACAAGGATTAACAGTCGTTTTCTCTCCGAGCTGCATTTATATTTGCACTTTGCCATTGACAACGTAGTAAATCTTGCAGCACTTCTTGGCTGATTCTGTAAGACGCCCTGAGCACCAGGCAACCCAGAGTGTCTAAGTACACAGAGAATAGTCTACCCTCATGTGTTACAATAGTCTACCCTCTTGTGTCACAATAGTCTACCCTCTTGTGTCACAATAGTCTACCATCATGTGTCACAATAGTTTACCCTCATGTGTCGCAGGACTTAAAAGGCCACGTGGATATTTCCTCTACGCTGTAGGGTGTTAGACATAATAACACCTGCGTGTTTTATCTACGAATGTCATCTCCGAGTATGGTATGCTGTCTTGTGCGAACACTGCATGCTTGTTATGTGCAGGGAACATTTGCAGAGTGTCCTTAAAGGGGCACCATTCCCACTTTTAGAGTTGAATATCACGCATAAAGGGTTCTCCCTCCTTCTCTTGTAGACATTGTTGAATATGTAGTTAGTGTAAGTGTTCCAAGTACGCTTCAGGGTTTTATTCATCATTAATGACAGACACAGTGTTGCCCCAACATGTGTCTGTCAGTATGTTAACCACTTGAAGTGGATGAACTGAATGTTCAGTGTACTCAGCTGACTGGTGACCCTGTCTTTACCAGAAATCACTCAGTCACATCAAAGTTCAAAATAGCTCTGACTCTATATCCAAATAGTGTGTGTGTGTGTGTGTGTTTCTCTCTGTAAAGCATGACCAGGTAAATAAACACTACTGTGTACTGAGTGGCTTTTTGTTGATTGTTCTTTATTCCAATTCACATAGTTTGTTTTTGAGCTCTCAAAATGATGCCATTTCCTATTAGCCAAACAATGTCAAATACACATATTTATTTTCTTCACCACATTTGCATGTTATGTCGGTCAGACATTGTTTTGATGAGCCATGTTAAAGGGAGGGAGGCTTAGATGTGGGGACAGGTTGTGTTGTTTTTAATACATCTCTGTGTCCAGATAGGGACAACACAGTTTGTGTTATTTCTTTTTTTGTTTGTTACACAAAACGTGTTGAAAATAACAGACTTGTGCAGCCTGAATACCCTCAGGTTTTCGTAACTGTGTGGCCAAGTACTTCTGAAAGTTTGTTTCCTAAATGGCTAGTGATAGTTTGTCTTTTTTATACAGTATATATCTTGAACAGTCTGTGAGAGCGTGCCTAATGTCTCATGCAAAGCTGGTGATGGTTTGTTCACTGTCACATAACGGACAATTAAAATAAAATGTCACCACACATGGCATTCACCACTGGCCACAGCGGTCCAATGTTATGAAGTTACAGTGATGAAGGGTGTGGTCTTGATACCCCCCCCCCCCCCCCCCCCACCCCACACACACACACACATCCCATATTAGAAGCTGTACTAGGCTGGTGGAGATAAAGCCACACATACTGGCTAAAGCAGGGACTTACCCCAGCCCATTACCAGCAGAGACACAACACTGTACAGTTGGGCAGCTTGGAGAGAACTATGGAACACAGAGGAGGAACGTGGAGATCATGGCACGGCATGCATGGGCTCAATGATGCAGACTTAACTGTATGTCTACAGTGGTCCCCTTAAAGGACAAAACATCTGTAGGATTTAACTAGTCTTGAATACAGCATTACTTTTGCATCAGCACTCTGAAGGATTCGACTAGTCTTGAACACAGCATTACTTTTGCATCAGCACTCTGAAGGATTCGACTAGTCTTGAACACAGCATTACTTTTGCATCAGCACTCTGAAGGATTCGACTAGTCTTGAACACAGCATTACTTTTGCATCAGCACTGTGAAGGATTTGACTAGTCTTGAACACAGCATTACTTTTGCATCAGCACTCTGAAGGATTCGACTAGTCTTGAACACAGCATTACCTTTGCATCAGCACTATGAAGGATTCGACTAGTCTTGAACACAGCATTACTTTTGCATTAGCACTGTGAAGGATTCGACTAGTCTTGAACACAGCATTACCTTTGCATCGACAGTCTTCTTTATTTGTCTCTTCTACATTTTAAATCTTCTTGCACTGTGTTTGTTATAGCGTCATTGAGGTGCAAAGTGGTATTACATTATTATTAGTGCTTAGTGCTAACTTGAGTGGATAGCTTAGGAACACAGTGCAAAAGCATTTTAACATCACATCAAAACAATTATATTGAAACATTTTGTTGACATGCTGTTACCATTTATTGGTAAATGTTGGCCTCGGTGAGTGTCATGCACACTTAAGTGTATGTCTACCGTGCTCCCCTAAGTACCACTCTATGTAATGAACACATTGTTTTGTTAGCATTTTTCTCCAAGGATTAGTTATGGTCTGGTCCCCATCCTACAATGACTTAAGACCGCATACAGACACACACACACACGCACACACACACACACACACACACACACACACACACACACACACACACACAAACACAATAATTAGCAGGTGGGGGTTGATATGTCCCCTTAAACACTGCTGTTAGCAACACACAGTGATTTACTAAAGCACTGTTGTTAGTATGGACAACACAGTGGCCCCGTCTAACCCTTTAATAACCTGTGTATTCACAATGGTCTCCCATGCGTATGGTACGTGGCTTTTCCCATCAACATTTTAGCAGGACTTAGAGGGTGTGGGAGTCTGGCCCCCTTCCTTTCCATGATGGCTGCATACAGACAGTTTGCTTAATATTTCATCAATAACAAGTAATAGTTTGTTGGCTGGCAGACAGGGACGCCTCTCAGTTTTTTTTTGTTTCCTCAAGATTGGTTTAGTCACTTTGTCTGTACTGAGAGCATAGGTGATCATTACAGAACCATGGCACTGTTAGAGAACGTTTCTTTTCCTAGGAGCATCTTGTTTCATGATGGCTATCAGTGTGTGAGGTCAGCTGTAGCTGAGGTAGTCTTGAAAACAGTGTCCCTAACAACACCTGAAAGTAATCTTTAAAGTGGAGTTTGGGATTGGCTTGATCTTGGCATTTCGGTTTTAGTGAAACCTTATCGCGAGGAGTTGTGTACTTGCTGGGAAATGCAAAACAAGATCACAGGAGCAAACTGAATGTTTTAGCCTTCAACTGGGAACTCTCATGTTTGGACTGAGAAGAATACACACACACACAGACAAATACACACGCGCACACGTACACACACACAAGCATAAGCATGCAGTCTTTGTCCAGGAGATCACATTCAACTACATGTAAAGCAATGGAATTAATGTCCCCCCCCCCCAAGGGCCTAACACACACACACACACACAGTCTACAATCTCCCTCCCTTCATTCTTGCGTGTGTACTATCAGCTCATAATTGATTCCTCCCTCTATTTAGCTGTGCATGTTTGCAGCTGTATGATGCTAACAAGCGTTCCTCTCATAGCCCTGCTGCGTTGCCCACAGAGGCTTGCTTTGTTGTTGTCGCCATAAACAAATTTCTTCTCAACGACACGGCTTTGTGCAAATAAGGCGCGGGTGTAACTCGAGTCCGCATGATGTCATAGTGGTTGCCGTGGTGGTGGTGGCTGCCGTGACTCCCGGGCCCATTGTGAGTCTGAAAGTGACACGTGAGGGTTTCTATAGACACACACTCCCAGGAGACAAGGTTAATGTATTGGCATGGAACACAAACCAGTAAGCTTGTTAAAAATGCCAGCTGACTTAACAATGTTCATCTGGTTTGGTTCAGCTGAGAGAGGGGACCATTGCAGTGTTGGGCTTCCCCCTCTTTCTTTCTTTTTCTCTCTCTCTCTCTCTCTCTCTCACACACACACACACACACTCTGACACTCACTAAGACAAACAGACTTCTTTTCAAATGTGTTTTTCAGAATAGCCAGATCTTTTCACACTGTATATTGTTCTTCACTACATTGAATGCCTCAGAAGTTGCAAAGTAGAGACATTTTGGGCATGGTGATGACATGCACGGCTGTATCTGGTCCTATTTTTAAGGCTGAATTAAAAGTGTACTAGCTATGAAGACTATTCTGGGTGTCTCTGCTGCTGCCGAGAGAGAGAGAGAGAGAGAGAGAGAGAGAGAGAGAGAGAGAGAGAGAGATGAGGAGGCAAATCTCTAGAAGAGGAGATATAAATAACTATCAGCACCCACTGGCGTGATGGGCGACACATGCAGATGAAATTGGGTGTAAAAACACCCCCCATGCTGTGTAATCAACACCCCAGTCCCTGATGGGAACACACATTATTTCAACTATTTCTTTGCCTCCCTTCTTTTTTCACTTTCTGTTGAAGTTGTTTTCAAGTGTCATGCATGGATCCTCTGTTTTAAAGGTTAAAAAAAGTTGTTATATATATTATAAGAAAGACTAGAGTGTGTTTGCGAGAAGATGGTGGAAGATGTGTTTTCAGTAGTTGGAAGAGGGCATGGGGCAAGTTAACAATTGTAAACACTCTGGTGTCAGTCAATGAAATCAAATGTTTGTTAGAGGTGTCTTATAAGCCCAAGGAGGTTAGAGGTTATAGTGATTTTAAAAAAGCTAAGGGGCACTGCTGGACTTGACGCAAAGCAAAGTCCATAAAATCTCACTTAGTTGTTGTGGAGCCTGTCCTTGCGGTGCCTTTTGCTTAATATTATAGTAAAATACTAATATTAAGAAATATAAGTGCTGTATTTCTTTGCTTATTCTGTCAGGATGTATTTGAATGTAGCCTACATATCTTTAGCAAAGAATATGCTGCATGAGAGTAAAGGCATGTTGTTTGTATCTGAATTCTGCTTATTTGATGACGAATGTTCATCTGCTGTCATAATACATGACCTGCCTTTCAACTAATCTTAAACTTAGACTAACTAATCTTAAACTTAGACTAACTAATCTTAAACTTAGACTAACTAATCTTAAACTTAAATACTGCGCCACTCTATTGACTTCACTTACATTTATTGCATCTGGTTGTTGAGTAGTCACACATGTTGGCCATTGTCTTCGTTATTTTTGCAGTGTCACCTGAGCCAAACAGCTGTTGGTTATCCAAACTGTCTCCCCCCATGGCGAATGTACCTTGAAGGAAGACGTCACCTGTCTTATTCCCTCTGCCCAGAGGGAGTTAGTAATAACGCTAGATATTTTTCATTTTGTTTGAAGAAATCTCTTATCTTCACCATGTGGTTAAAATGAGGATGTGAATGAGGATTAGAAAAAAAAAGACAGTGACACAATGTCTTTAGCAAATATTTTTAGAGGCCGATTAGTCTCCAGTGCTCAAATTCCACACATTCCTCTGACATCTTCAGCTGTGTTAACCGTTGGCACGTCTGGTGCCTGGCCATGTCTATCGGCCCTTTGTGTGTTGGGTGAATGGCATCTTTCACACAGGGAAATGAATGGACACTGAAACAATATACTGGACTGTTCAAACAGGCGCAGCCCCCAAACGTCAAGTCTCACCAGCTAGGCTCTGTGATGGATGGTGGGCCGCGTGGGTTTATTTATTTCATTTCTTTATTTGTGAAAGCTAGAAGGAAAGTTAGGGAGTTGAATTTCACCTGTTTGTGATTTGGTTAGGGTTGCTTTCTCAAGTTATAGTCCTATGAATCAGGGGTTTTCTACTGATTGTGACCCAACCAGGAACCACCATTCTGAACGAGGAAACAGCATGTAGATCACCACTGAATACGAATAGTGATGACATATATATGATGATGATATATATATATATATATAAAGATGTTTTGAATACAGACTTCCAATTTTTTGGCCCTTTGTGTGCGAGTCCTTCTTGGTTGTCCTGCCTGGGAATGTGCTAATGATGTGCATGGCATAATTGTCCATGATATACTGGTAGAATGTCTATCTGATCCCAAAAGAACACTGGATTGAGCATCTTGTTCCACAACTGACACACACACACACACACACACCACTGGGGCTCTTGACTGCCATGTGCATGGGATCTGGCTTGTGGTGTTTACTATGGGAAACCCCTATTCAAATTGTTCTAGTCTATATTGCCTATATAGGCTCTCTGTACAGACTAGTTGACTGTAGTAGATCTGTGCTGTGTCAGTGGCGGAACCCTCTGGAATGAATGGAGTTCTGTTTGGTGGGATTCCGCAAGGGATTCCCTTCCCTATGTGCCTGGGGAGGAGATGAATCTCTATCCGATTTCTAGTCTGTCCAAACACGAGGGAAAAGGGGAAGAGAGGAAAAGAGAAGATACATGCAAAAGGAGAAATCTAAACGGTCTTCTTTGTTTGAACTTTGATCTTTATACTTCACAAGGCTGTGAAAGGTGTATATCGACTGTCTGGCTTTCAGACAGCCTCCAGCCCAGACACAATCATGTCCCTCGGCTGTCGCTGGAAGGGGAAGCCATTTGACACATTTCCCACAAATGGACTGACTGTGTCTCGAAGAACACATACACACACATACGCAGACAAACACTGACACACAGAGACTCACACGCAAACACACACACACACACACACACACACACACACACACACAAACACACAAAGAGAGCATCCTGGTATGTTTCCATCATCATCATGCCTGAGTGCTGATTGATTTGCATGCAAAGTGTGTTTGCATTTTCCATGATATACTGGTAGAATGTCTATCTGATCCCAAAAGAACACTGGATTGAGCATCTTGTTCCACAACTGACACACACACACACACACACACCACTGGGGCTCTTGACGAGTCCCCACCCCAGCCTCCAGCATGGCGGTGGATCTGCAGAGACAAGTCTCCCGGAGCATGAAAGGGAAATAAAAGACACGTCTCACTGAGGGCCAGGAAACTGTACCGTCAAGTCTGAAGTTGGCAAATATCCCTTTCAACTGTCATTTCAAATTAATCACGAGAGAGAGAGAGGACGTCAGCCTAACCTCGTGTCCTCATTCTTCACATAGGCTAGACAAGATGCACAAGGATATGAATATATTTGAATATTTCCTTTTAGGAAACGATTGCAGTAGTTGTGGCCAATGTGTGTGTGTCGGTCTATATGTGTGCTTAATAAACTTGGCAACAAATAACAATAACAACAACAACACGTTATATATAGCGCTTTTCTCGACACTCAAAGCGCACACTCAGGTTTGTAATAGCGCACACTTACAGATTTGTAATAAACATTTTAATAATAAAAATAATAATTAGCACTCGACAGCATAACATATATGTGCAAAATTGGAGAGCATAATGTGAAAACTAAAAAAAATGACTTGATTTGTTACATCTGAAGATTGGCTCTAATCTCTTGTGTCTTTCCCTGTCACTTCATAGACGAGCATAATTGCAGTTCATTTCCAAGTGCAGCTCCAAGTCCCCTCCTGTATGAAGCTGAGGCCTGATTTGGGAGTTTGGGCCCCGTTTCCGTGACAACAGAGGCCTTATTTAACCCTCACTCTCTTTCTCTCTCTCTCCAAAGTCTGTGTTATTACACTTTTGGGGAAGGATGCATATTCTGCCAAAGTCAAACCAAACAAGGTATAATTCTGGCCCTGAGTGCTGGTCCTGACATTTTGATTGCACCTCTGTTTCAGTGTAACCGCACGGCCTCCCCAAAAGGCTATTTCCGTTTTTTCGGCAGTCAGTTGGAGTCAAGTGGCAGACACTGTGGGGCCATGTCAAACAGACACACACGCACACACACACACACACACACACACACACACAAGCACACAGATATAAACACACACACACAAACAAATGCAAAATCGAACAAGAAAAAAATAACAATGAAGACTATTTTATCTCAGTCTGTCTGCCTTTCAAACAAAACAAGACAATCCACTAACAGCAGACTCTTGGTCTCATCACAATGTCCAACCCGCATCTACAGTCTATAACAGGTCCCAACAAAAGCATGTGGTCACATGGTGTCTTCAACTCTTTTGTAGAAGTATGCTTTGTTAATTAGATAGATAGATAGATAGATAGATAGATAGATAGATAGATAGATAGACAGATAGAAACTTTATTGTTGCACTGTTGGACTTACTCATTTGCACTATCAACATGACCACTATCACCATTGCACTACCACCATGACACTCATTCACACAGAGCACCTTAGAGCACCTTACTAAGCACAGAGAATCACAGGCTCAGTCCCTGCCTCAGTCATTGCAAGCGCCTCTGATTGATTAATCACCACTATGTGGATACTGTTTTTAGAATTGATTTAGATTAAGTGTTAGTATAATTTGTATTTTTGTAATTTGTATTTTAGTATATATTTATATATTGTATTTAAGTGTTAGTTAGTATATTTTGTATTTTAGTATATTTAGCATATTCTTTATCTTCTACTGTCCTTATTGCTTAGTTGTGTTTTTATATTATATACTTTAATTACTCTTTCTGCTGTTAAAGAATGTGTTTGTGTTGTCTGTATGCTGCTGAGACCTTGAATTTCCCCTGGGGATCAATAAAGTATCTATCTATCTATCTTATTGATCCCCAAGGGGAATTACAGAGAATTGAAGCAGAGTGTAAAAATGTAACTTTAATCTTGATAAGTGCACAGAACTAATGATGGATAACAGTGAGATCATAGTTGTTTTAGTTGTCACAGTGATTGTGATCTTTAGACATTCACGCGCAGTGAAGCTTGTAGTCACCGCGACTGAACTTGTTTAGCTTCCTGTAGCTATGTTAGCCACGCCAAAAAATCCCAATTATGCAGCCACATACTGACAGGGACAGGGACTCTAGACACACACACACACAAACACACTCACACTCATATACACTCCCACATAACTCAGACATACAGACACACACACACACACAAACTGTTCTCTCTCTATTTTTTTGTTTTCCTGACCTTTCGACCAGGACCACCTGTTGGCACCCCATGTCTGACATTCATCCTTATTTAAACAGATGACAAAGTCCCCCTTCCCCCCCTTCAAAAGAATGTAAATCCATGAAAAACACTCATTTGACGACTGCTCATTTGTTGAGTGCTGATAGACACCTGGGGATGGTGTGCTGAAGAGGTGTGTGCTGGCCTTTTTTTGTGTCCATTTCCTATTCTGGAATGAGCTCTTATCTCCAGTCCAAATGGCTGGCTGACCTTCCCCTGGACATTTGAATGTCTCTGGGGCAGACAGGGAACTAGTCTGCATTCGGTAGAACTCAAAACGCCACGGTCCGCATGAACCCCCCCAGAGAAAGCAGGTACACACACATACACAACCACACATACTCACACATGCTTACTTACTCTATGCCTTGAACCTACTCACATACACACACACATGCTTACTTACTCTATGCCTTGAACCTACTCACATACACACACACATGCTTACTTACTCTATGCCTTGAACCTACTCACATACACACACACATGCTTACTTACTCTATGCCTTGAACCTACTCACATACACACACACATGCTTACTTACTCTATGCCTTGAACCTACTCACATACACACACACATGCTTACTTACTCTATGCATTGAACCTACTCACATACACACACACATGCTTACTTACTCTATGCCTTGAACCTACTCACATACACACACACATGCTTACTTAACTCTATGCCTTGCATACACACACAGACACACACACACACACACACATGCTTACTTAGTCTATGCCTTGAACATACTCTCTCTGTCTGTCTCTCTCTCTCACTCTCTCTCTCACACACACACATTAGGTAATCTCAGATGGTGCTCCTCATGGGATCTCAGCATTTACTGCACACCTCACAGTGGGGGAAAAAAAGAAAAGAAAGAAAATGACTGTGGTGTGGAATCTCTCCAGACCAGTGCTGTTTTTTGTTATTAGTATTACGCAATGTTTTCAGTCAACAGGCTTTTATCCCAGGGCTAGAGAGCTGGCTAGTGAGCGTCCCCAACCCCCCCCCCCCGCTCCGAGTGGGTCAGCCTGTGCATGGATGATGCCTCTGACTGGAGCACATGCTACTGGACACCGCGGAGGGGAAAAGAACCCTCAGGGGGAGACACAGGACTGTCACAGTGGCTAGACATGTCTTATCAACACACACACACACAGACACACTCACTCACTCACTCACTCCGGGTCGTGGCCCCAGGGGTATGTTAGGTAAGCAGGGTTGAGGGAGTAGTTTGGGAGGCAGACAGGCAACAGGTGCTGCTAGTCTCATAACCATTAGCCTGGGGTGTGTGTGCGTGTGTGTGTGGTGAGTGTGTGTGTGTGTGAAGATGAGTCCATGGTTGGAGGGGACATTTTGCTTGTCCACTTTAGGGAGAAGTAGCTCCAGCAGGTGGTAATATGCCCCACGATATTACACACACACAAACACACACATACACACACCACACACACACCCAGCTGTCTTCCCAGTATAAATGAGCTCAAGTCTTTAGCAGGCCAGAGCACTGCTCTTAGCAACACATGTTGAGGATTGTATCTCTGGAAATTAAAGACATTGGGAGTTTCTGCCTGCACCCTTCTGACAGCCACACTTGCACTGCAAATATCCGCCACAGCACAACTGCTATTGATAAAGGCCCGCTAACGCGCTAATTGGTCTAGTTCAGTGACATCATGCCGCAAAGGTTGTTTTCCAGAGATTTCCACGCACACAAGTACAGACAGATGTCTACCCTTCATATGATCCTTCTCAGTCATTTTCCTAAGGATGTTAGAAACATTGTATCAGAATTAGAGAACCTAGCCACACAATCAACGCTTACATTTAAATATACACAGTATTTTATGCATAACACCTGCACCAAGAGAAATTCCTTAGTGAATGCATATTGTTGCTTTAGGAGCCTGTTGTGACACCACCACGTCCGGCTGTGTCCATTCACCTCAGGACAGAACCTGGAGAAGCGCCACGAAAAGCATTCACACAAACACTCCGTCAGCCACCGTCCACGCAACGTGATCTGGCTCTCTGGCTGCGCGCCCCGCAGGTCAACCCGTCTCGTCTTCTCAAAGGGCCGGCCGAGACTCTCTCACCTCCTGCTTCGGGTCAACGCCCTGCGCGGCCATAATTGGGTCCTCCTGTGTTTTCAGTAGGCGTGCTTTCAGAGCGGGAGGACCTCCACTGCAGACGCCCCCCCCCCCCCCCGCTCCCTCCTATAATAACCCCATGCATATGATATGGTCTAGTGCTGGCCCACGAAACAGCTGGGGTCCTGAGGATGAGAACAGCTGGCTTTGGCAATTTCCTGCAGCCAAAAAAACCCTCTGTCCCAACATTAACTCACAACATCGTTCAGGCAGTCACACGCACAAGACCTTACTTGTTTTTCTCACACACAAGAGTGTAATCTTAGTGGTGGTGGTGAATGTGTCATTTATTATGTAAGTGGCTCGCGATATGTTCATGAACCCATATAGCGTAGGCACATGTCCTTTAATCTAGTTCTGGCCTGCGCGAGTGTGTGTGTGTGTGTGTGCGCGCACATGTGTGTTTGTGTGTGTGCAAGGAGGGGAAACCGCTGCCCAGCCCTGTCAGTGTGCTAACGTAAATTACTAGCGTTTCCACTATTTATGAGGTCGCATTCGTGTAGTATGATGAAGTCATCCCTCTATGAGTTATCTGGGTGTGTGTGTGGGGTGGGGGGTGAGTTGTGGAGGAACTGGTAGAAGTACACATGAGGGAATGTTGAAGGTATTTGAAGGAGGAGACTCAGGGCCTGAGGAGGTGTGTAGACCAACAGCTTTCATAAGATCGTCATCGTTGTGCCTGGCTTAAGGTTGACCAATAGCCTAGAAATCTAGATGCACCCTAGCGGCAGCAAATTTAATTTGCTGCCCGGGAAGTCAACCAACTCTTTGTTGGTTTGCGAGCTGGAAAAGCTTCAATAAGGCCAATCACATTGTGTATAGTCGGTAAGTGGGCTTAACAATGATTGATTGAGTTGCAACAGTTTGGCGTGAATTCCCTACTACTTGAAAACAAAGAAGATGGATGTTGCTGTTGCCGAACAGTGTGACATATGTTAAGTTGGCAAAAGTTTGAACTAGCCAACTAGCTCCGCTGGTGGGAAAACGCATGGGACTCATGAATTGTCCTATTGCGTGCAGAGGGAATTTGAAAGACAACCGATTATCCCGCCCCTCGGACTGAGCACTGCGAACGGTGAGTCCCCAGACCCTACATCTTGATGTGGGTCTGGCTCGTCAGGCTAGTTGACCAGTGCTTAAATAAGAACCATGGGGTGAAGGCCTGGGTGACGTCTGCAGCCAAGTGCTTAAGCCATACCTGTCAACATTTAGTTGACATTTAAGACGACAAAACGGTTGAAATTGAAACTAAGTGATCGTGTATGTGTAGGGTGTATTTCATACACAATCTGGCAACCTGAATGGATCAATGATTTTAAAAAAAGTTGATGGCCAGGCAAATTACGGGAGTTTTCCGGGAGAAATAACAAAACGGGAGGGTGCTGGGAGATGACCTTGAAATACGGGAGAAACCCGGGAAAAACGGGAGTGTTGACAGGTATGGCTTAAGCCAATATCTGGGAGCAGATTTTTTTATTTTTCCTTCCAACTTGCTGAAGGCCCCCTGGTCACCACTTGGTCCACAAACACACACACACACGCATACTGTACAAACACACAATGGCACAGATTGACAGACATGCAAGGTGAGGTCAGAAGGTCACTTTTTATTAATTTAGCTGCAGAGTAACGTAACACTGTGGCAGGTGCCGTGAGGGGGAGATGACCGTGGTGCAGGTGCTGCTTTACTCCTGGTGCCGCCGTCCAAATAATACAACTTCTCTCAATTTGACTTTAAAAAAACAATTTTCATCCATTTACATGTATTGAAGTGGTCTATCTAGTGGGGCTGATACTAAGGCACTACAATTCTAGCGTGGCTCATTGGGGGGAAATAGTTGCCAATACTTTCAGACAATATGCTACCATCTCACTAATGGAGCCATTAGTCAATGAAAGGGAATCTGTGTTTGTGTGTGTGTGTGTGTGTGTTTGTTGTCTTATCAAATTAGACAAGAAAATTGGACCATTTGGATGCTTGGTACAGTCATCTGAAGATGAAAGAGCTTAATTTGGTCCAATACAGGCAGATTCTCTCATAAGCCACAACACAAAGAAGCTTTGTGAGTGTGTGTGCCTTTGTGTGTGTCTGTGTGTGTGTGTGTCTAAAGTCCTATGGGAATCCATGGCTTATTGTAATCTCCTTCTCTAACCCTTACCTAATTCACAAGTGCTATGACAGTTGCTCTTGGACCATGAAAACAAACCATGTGGTATTTCAGAGCTCGACTTTAGCATTCGCCAAGCTAAATGCTTTTTCTATTTACATGGTATGAGTATGATGTAAGTGAACGTAGCATGTACTTCAGGAGGATGTGTGGATAATGCACTGTGAGTACAGTATATGAGATGAGCGTGCATCATGGTGCATCAAACAATAGTGACCTCTATGAGCCAACGGTGTTGTATTTTACAAGCAAACATTATATCTTCAACTCATAATCTATTAGACAAACTGTTTACATTTAAAAATTATACAGGCATAATAATTGAGCAAACAAAACAAAAAACAAAAAAACAAACAAAGTAACACTTAAAAGATAAAATACTGAACAAACATGTTTTTCTTTTCTTTTTTTACAGTAGAGTCTAAAGCAGCAACTACATTTCTCTCATTCTTCGTTTACTCTCTCTTCACAGGAGTGTGTGTACTTCATGTAAGAATATCCATATCCACAAACAAACAAACAAACAAACACTTCAAAACAACGACAACACTAGAGGGACAGCTTAGGGAAATACTTCATCAGAAACCGTTTAGGTACATTCTTAAAAATCACCAGTGATCCATTTAGTCAAATGTAACGATAATATCCATGAATCCAGGATTGTCGTTGCCCGGCATTGTTATTACATTTCGCCATGTCTACAGTCCACGTGTGTGACCTTAATGTTTCAGTGCTTGAATATTCTGACAGACTATCCTTTAACAATATGTCATATTTGAATCAATTCAATATAGGAAATAACTCTTTTTTAAAAAAAAAAAAACAGCTTGTATAATGTGGTAGCCTTACTTGCTGTACATTCTACAAATACAAGACAACGCAAACCTTCCGCACAGTAGTGTTGGTTGGTTAAGATACAGGTTTATGACAGCAGCAGGCTATAGTCCAATTGGACTCAAGAGTTACAATACTGAAGTGAATCAGGTGGCGTTCACGCTGAGACACGTTTGTTTTCGTTATTGTTTTTAACTTTGAGTGTGATTATAGGTGCATGGGGTCTTTTTTCTGCCTTTTGAATTGTGTTTCAGCAATCTAGCTTTTTCGCTAGTTGCGTTGTTTCAGAGAAAACGATTGCAATCTGGAGGTGAAACAAGTGTCTCAGGCTATGTCCACACGTAGCCGGGTATTCTTAAAAAACATCAATCAAACAGATGTCGATGTTGGCCAATCAGAGACCTGACAATTTTACAAACAAAAGGGGAAACATATCTCATCACAATCCAAAAACTGTCTTCCCTGTCAACACGCAAACACTAAAACCGGATGAGTTTTTGAAAATAACTGTTTTCATGAGGATGAAAGGCTAAAATTAGAAATACCCAACTATCTGTGGACATAGCCTCAATTGGCCCAGATATGGGCTGCACCTTGACCAGAAGGTGCTGCTAATGACATAATAAGGAAATGGTTATAATAAAAGATCAATGATTGTTTCTAAGAAATTATGTGACTCAATTACAGGCTAAACATGGTGTGTGTGTGTGTGTGTGTGTGTGTGTGTGTGTGTGTGTGTGTGTGTGTGTGTGTGTGTGTGTATGTGTCTGTTGTAAGAGGGAGTGTTTCCCCTGCATGTGGGTGTGAGTATGTACTTGTCGGCCAACATGTGCGTTGACCCATTCACACACCTGTACACACACATCCACACACCCTCTCAGATAAATCATGCCTATTCCAGAAGGGCTTATCCCCTGTGTAAATAAATCAAGATGTATTTATGGCTTTTGATGCTTTGCTTTGTGCGTGTGTGTGTGTGTGTGTGTGTGTGCTTTTGCATGTGACCTCATGCTCCTAGGAAATATGTGTTATCAACAGTAACATTTTCTTTCACAGTGCGGCCTGTGCGTGTGTGTGTGTGTTTGTGTGTGTACTGGAGTGTTTCTCTACACAATCACAGTGACTCTTTATGTGCATATGATTCTCCTTGACGGCGAACTGCGTGCATGACTGACTGTGTCTTACAACGTCACAGTTACGTCACAGCAAGTTTGTGTGTGTTTTAGGTGTCTGTTTAGTACGACAGAGTGTAGTGAGACTGCACAGTGAAGTAAAGTGTGTGTGTGTGTGTGTTTGTGTGTGTGTGTGTGTGTGTTTGTGCGTGCACGCCTATGAGAGAACAGTGAGCGTGACCGTTCCTTTGGTCCTCTTGAGGATGGCCACGGCCTCCTCGTGAGTGACCCCTTCCAGACTCTGCCCGTTCACCGCCATGATCTGATCACCTCGCTTCAGACGTCCGTCCTCTGCTGCCGCACCCTACACACACACACACACACACACACACACCCACACACACACACACACACCCACACACACCCACACACAGTTAATAATATCCATGCAAAACCATAGAGATATAGTACACAGTATTACTGCAGTAC
The DNA here is from genome assembly GCF_018492685.1 of Alosa sapidissima. NCBI lineage: Eukaryota > Metazoa > Chordata > Actinopteri > Clupeiformes > Clupeidae > Alosa > Alosa sapidissima. The sequence goes on from NC_055974.1 coordinate 22,367,600, forward strand.
TAATACACTTCCCTGATACACTGCCTAGAAACAAAATCTACGGACACAACATTTAGCTATGCATATCCTGACTCCAGACACTTTGAGTGTACAGCTATTTATACACCACGAACAGAAACGCGCCAAACAAATCTGCTGACCTTTCCGAAGACAGTTTTGACGTAGATGGGCAGGTCTCCGTGGGGGCTGCCGAACCCCCCTACGATGCTGAAGCCCAGACCGTCAGGCCCTCTGTCCAGTGTGATGCTCTTATACTGGGGGGGTCTGAAGGAGAAGGAGGGGGGGGGGGGGGGTGTGTGTGACAGAGTTGAAGAGACCATGTTCAGAATAGAGCCAGACAGATGAACTGGACACATACTGATGAACTGGATTCCGATTCTGGGTTCAAGGTTTCCCTCTTTTTAAAGCAACACCAAAGCACTTTTCCTCTGTCGCACACACACTATTTGTTTATCCAGCACCGGCTTTGGGTATAACGATGTCCACAGACACGGTAGAGTATGTTGCATGATTTTATGAAAGTATGGTGCATTGCGACATTAGAAGCAAGTCAAAATTGAAGTTTCTTACATCTCATTCCATCGAACT
>NC_055974.1:22373187-22390687 GCF_018492685.1 Alosa sapidissima
GTACAAGTAATTGTTTGTGTGTGTGTGTGTGTGTTTGATGTTTGAGGTGTACAAGTAATTGTGTGTGTGTGTGTGTGTGTGTGTGTGTGTGTGTGTGTGTGTGTGTGTGTGTATGTGTGCTCGATGTTTGAGGTGTACAAGTAATTGTGTGTGTGTGTGTGTGTGTGTGTGTGTGTGTGTGTGTGTGTGTGTGTGTATGTGTGTGTGTATGTGTGCTCGATGTTTGAGGTGTACAAGTAATTGTGTGTGTGTGTGTGTGTGTGTGTGTGTGTGTGTGTGTGTGTGTGTGTGTGTGTGTGTTATGAGATGAGAGAGTGGGAAGAAGAGAAGGAGAGAGCGGAGTCTGCAAAAGGCAAGAGGGAAAACGCTCTGTTTCTAAACTTGATGCTGTGGAAACGAGACCAAAAAAAAATCAAGTTTACATCTGGTCGTGCAGCTTGTAGACCTCGACGCCATTGGTTGGCCATTGTTGTCCTGTGTTACTGAAACATCCAGTCCATTGTGGCTTGTTTCTTGGCCTCTTTGCAAGAACGTCTCAAACTGCACATTTCCCCTTTGTGCTGTGTGATGTAGTCCACTAGAAACTCTGAAGTTGTTCACCGAGTTATGTCATCTATCCCAAGTGTAATTCAGAGGGACGTTTCAGATACTACCATTCATTTTGTGATATTCATTCACCAACCAAAATGACAGGTTTATGATTTATTGTTAGTGACAGGGGAACCTAGAAACCATACACAGTCAAAACATCCTTGTGTAAATCCTGTTTGCACATCATACAACTGAACTCCCTGAAAGGTGGCTTGGGTTTGTTCTGGTCCTCTTAAGTCCCTGAGTAGTGGGCTTGGGTTCGTTCTGGTCTGGATCTAGACGGATCCCTGATTCAGAACCGGTTCTGTCCCACACTTGGCTACCATCCACACGCAATTCTCTGGAACCGGACCTAAATCCCTGTCCCATAAAGTCAAGTCAAGTCAAGTTTATTTATATAGCACAGGGGTCATTCAATGAGCTTTAGGCAAAGTTTGAGGCTCATAACTAACCCAGTGGCTTGTTGAGACACTACAGCCGATGCACATACTCTCTGGACGGCTCTCCCTCATTTCTGACTGTTCTCTATCTGAGCATGTGCTGTAGGCAGAATCAGGCACAGTCCATTCGGGTTTGAGGTCACTATCTAAACACAGTTCTGCGGAACCAGACTTGGCTCGTTACGGACCTAACCGTTCTGCCCACTTCACGGAAACAGAGGCCTATCTTGGTCAATCAGCATGTCAACTCAAGGCTATGTGCATTCAGTCTCTTTCTGCAAAGGCCTTGAACCAATAATGGTTAACTACCAAACAATACCAATGGGAACATTAACAATGGGAAAGAATGAGTGTGTGGTTATCAGCTGAACGCAGGCTTTTTTCCTGTATGTGATAAGGCAAGGGCTATTCATTTGTGATATCAGTAGTTTATTTATATTAAATCTGTTCAGATAGATTACAATGGTTCCCGCTTCTCTGTCATATTGTTAAAAAGCCGTACTGCTGTTCTTACTTTAATCCCTCTCACAGCGGGGCACCTGTGTGCTGATATTGGACTGGGTGAGTGTGCAGACCTTCTTAAGGACTTATGAACATGTTTGTGTTTATGTGTGTGTGAGTGCATACAAGACCATGTACAGGGTGCATGTGCAGATGTGTGTGCGGTGAGAGAGTGTGAGTGTGAGTGTGAGTGTGTGTGTGAGTGTGTGTGTGTGTGTGTGTGTGATCACTGACTTTTGTGCTTTATGCAAATCTTACTGTTTATGTGGTGATGTATGCCTCATTTGTGTGTGTGTGTGTGTGTGTGTCTGTACCTACATGCGCTAGGGAATGTGTGTGTCTGTATATGTGTGTGTGTGTGTGTGTGTGTGTGTGTGTGTGTTTGTGTGTGTGTGTGCGTGTGCGAGTGTGTGAGTGAAAAAGAATGTGAGTGTGCATATGAAATAAAGAGAGAGGGAGTGTGTGTGTGTGTGTGTGTATGAGAGGGAGAGTGTGTGTGTGTGTGTGTGTGTGTATGAGAGGGAGAGTGTGTGTGTGTGTGTGTGCACAAAAGGAGCCTCTTACTCTGAGTTTCTGTGTGAGTGCAGCCATTCCCGTGGGGTTCATCATGGCGATGAAGATGGGAACATCACCCAGAGGACTGCCCACTCCCCCCGCTATACTGATACCCAGAGAATCGGTCGGACCCTGGAAAAGGACAAACACACACACACACACACTCAATATTCAGTTAAACGTTCCATAGTAGTTTACGACACACACACAAACAATCAATATACTGACAATTAACAGTACACTTTCCATTAGGCACAGAGTTCAAATCACACACACACACACACACACACACACACGGACATACAAGCACACCACCCAAATTGCAGACTAAACACAATTAGCTCAGTGTTTAACGCCAGCACCATTAGCAGAGGCGAACAGAGCAGCAGAGCAGCAAAGCAGCCAGCTCAGCACGCTCCATGAAGTAAAACTGCTAACAAAGTGCCTGCTGTTCCCTCAAGACACGCCACCAGATAGCCATCTAAACACCATTATGCCCTAAACACAGATAAACTGCCAGCGCAACGCTAGCACAACAAACAGTGCTCCAAGCTAAACATACCAAAGAGTTAACAAAACAGCCCCCAACACACCCCCCCCCCCCCCCCACACACACACCCCACTCTCCCTTTTCATTCCAGCGGTGGTTTAAATGTCTCAAATTGAATGTTTTTCGGTGAAACAGGAACACCGTACACGTGTCAACCACAGCCAGAGAGAGAGAGAGAGAGAGAGAGAGAGAGAGAGAGAGAGAGAGAGAGAGAGAGAGAGAGAGAGAGAGAGAGAGAGAGAGAGAGAGAGAGAGAGAGAGAGAGAGAGACAATACAACAATCTGCACATTCTGTGGCCACGGCAACAAAAATACACCCTCCAATCTCCATGCATATCCTCTGCAGGAATTCTATCTGTTCAAGGCTGCCAAGGTCCTCTTTTGGAGGACACTGGAGAACATGCATGGTCCAACATGGACACGGCTGACTGGTGAAGCAGCTCTTCCTCGACCAATCAGAGGTCCTGTTACTGCTGGGTGTCCTAGGCCCTAGGACCTACAGTAGGGTGTCAAGCTGAAATGCGAGCATGGTCCTCTATTATTAACATCTCCCAATGATAGACTTACCTTTGTGAGCTCAACGGTTCTGATGTCTTGTTGGTAGAGAGCTACAGAACAAGACAGACAGTCAGTCATTAACAGTTCAAAAACCAAACACCAACAACAACAACAACAACAACAGACAAACAACAACAACAATTCACAGATAGGTGCAGAGTTGGCAACATTCTCATAAGAAAGAATAAAGACGATTAATGGTATAGATAGTGGATGGAACATCTCTACAGGGATGTAGTCCACTTGCGTAACGTACATTCATGACTTCTGCGGGGGTTATCGTAATCTCCATGGAGATTGCTCGACCCAGAGAGGGAGTGGGGAGGGAGTTTGTAGCTGCCTGTTTCACTCAGCTGCCGAATAGAACAGAGAGGAAACGGTTATCATCTTAAAACTGTGACATACCAAAACAAAACAATTACTCCATAAGGCGTACTTAAGTTGAAATTGTGATAACAGAACAGCATATTGAGAGGATTTCTGGGTATATGTTTATAGGATTATACAATATCATGTGCTGACAGGCTCGATATTTCTGTGTATATGTTTATAAGACTATAACAGTAGGGCTATCGTGTGCTGACTGGTTGAATTCCTAAACACCATGCAGTTAGAACAGTCTGACAAAAATAAAACGGCCCCTTTCCATTCTCCAACGGCCCCTTTGAGTAATAGCAAAAACATGGCACCTAAGTTGCTGTAAAGGTGTCGTATGCGAGACACTCACCTGGCTGTTCTGCGAGAGTCTTCTCTCGGAGTGGAATGGTCCAGCCTTGAAACGTCCCACCTCCATCGAGATGGACCCCACACAACACTACATAGACAAAAGTGCACAGGATCATGAGTCATGGGTCACCACATACAACACTATAGACAACATTACATGCACTTCAGTGCAGAAAACAGACACATGAACTCACTATACACAACTCTACATACAATACTACACATACTGCAACAGTCACATGAACTTAGCACAGGGTCATCATCACACAACCCCTATGTGCAATATCACACACACTGCAGTGCAGAAACAGACACATGCACGCATGGGGTTACCACACACAACCCTGCAGGAAAATCAGCTGCATGAGCATTACCACACAACACTGTGTGCAATGTGGACACCACACAGCCAGCGGGATGAAAAAAGGTGTGTGTGTGAGTGTGTGTGTGTGTGTGTGTGTGTGTGTGTGTGTGTGTGTGTGTGTGTGAAAAAAGAAAAAAGATCAGAGACCGCTTCATTTGTTTGCTGACGAGGCACAGTCTAAATAGCCAGTACACAGAGCAGCTAGGCTTAAGTCTCTCCTCGATAACATATAATCTACATTCGCCAAGATTTCCATTTGGTCCAGGGTTTCCTGAGGCACGCTCAAGTCCAAGTCAAACATAGGCAAAGATTCACGAACATTAGCAAACAGTTTCTGTTTGTTTTTGGGAACGATTGAGGAGGCAGTTCTCCACGAGCACAAGAGGACGCTGGACGAAGAGTTAGGGGAGGATCGCATCAGCCAGAGGCAAGAGGCAGCGGCAAACGTAGCGTAACCCTCAGACCATAATACGTTTTATCTTGTTCCTAAGCAACACAAACGGTTTGTCAATTGAATACGCTCGTGTTGCGCTTTGAAAGTTGAACCAAGTTCAACGCTCAGCTTGTTCAACGCTAGCGTCACGCCAGCGGTGCCACCTTTCCGCTGCCGAACCGTAGAGAACAATAGCAAACCTGCTGCTTGCCGCCGGCTAATGTGACCCCCCGCCTTACCGTTCAGAGAATCTAAGCGGCCCTCAGGTTGGGCCGCGGGGCCCGGAGGTGTGCGTTACCTTGAGCAGTGCGGCCACAGCTTCCTGTGTGGCCGTGCGCACATCCTCTCCGTTCACCGACAGGATCTGATCGCCCTGCATCAGCCGCCCGTCCGACTCCACCAGGCCGCCCCGCACGATGTCCGACACAAACACCCCTGTATCATTCCTGGGAAGGAGTTAAACACAAAAACAAATAAATAAATGAACAAACAAACATACCATAACACGTCTTACACAAACAAGCATCCTGATTGGTTGAGCTGAGCAACCAAACATGGCCGCCTCCTCTGGGCCATAATGGCCGCCACATAAGAAGCCCAGTTGCACTCCTGCAGTGGGTGAAAATAGTTAACGCAAAAACAAACACACAAATAAGCAATCACAACAACGTCATGTACCATGGACTGGCATGGAGTGCAAAATTCTTACATGCCGATCATGTTTTCTACTACAATGCATTCATAGTACCTTTGCAATTAAGTGAATAATTACTCATTAGGATGATAGATGAGTAGGGATTATAATCTAATGACTAATGACTGCTCATCGACCGCCTTTAGGAATGTAGGCTCAGAAACGTAACACCGGTGACATTTCCATTTTCCAGTGTGCTTGTGTCAGCCTATGTGGAAGCAGCACCATGCTTAACCACTGAGAGGCTCTGAACGCCAACCCTTAAATTATGAGGCCACTCGGTGCAGCAGGCCACATGGCAAATCCATCAGTGTTATTGGAAAATGCACAACACTTACTTTTCTACCCATTCCTACCAGTGAGCAGAACTAGCCCGACTTTTGAGCATACATCATCTTGTTGATTTGCCTCCTGACAAAAAGTGTGTGTGTGTGTGTGTGTGTGCGTGTGTCCTTAAATGTGTGTGTCCAGCTCCTGCTCCCACTTTAAGAACTCTAACTACCGGTACTCATTTCTTAAAATTTGTTACCCTCACTCACTCACTCACTCACTCACTCTCACTCTCACTCTCTCTCTCTCTCTCTCTCTCTCTCTCTCTCTCTCTCACACACACTACACACACACACACACACACACACACACACACACACACACACCATCCTTTTTCCTTCCAGAACAGTAAAAGCCATCTCCCTGTGACGCTTCTGTCACACGCCTTTGTGAATCTCACTGACTCGCATTACTGGCTAAGTCCCCAGTGTGTGAATGTGATCGGGTCAAACGCGTGTTAAGTCCCAGTGTGACCGCCTTGTGTGTGTGTGTGAGAGTGTGTGTCAAAGAGAGAGAGAGTGTATGTGTGTGTTTCTCTCTCCCTATGTGTGTGTGTGTGTGTGAGAGACTGTGTGTGTGTGTGTGTGTGTGTGTGTGTGTGTGTGTGTGTGTGTGTGTGTGTGTGTGTATATGTGTGTGTGCACGCATGTTTGTGGTTGTGTGTGTGTGTGTGAGTGTGTGTGCGTGTGTGTGTGTACGTGTGGTTTGGCTCAGTCTTGGCTGTTAGGGTTGCTCTTCACCACTGAGCTTAGCAGCTTGTTTGCGCCAGACCAACTTGGCTGCTGCTTGAGCCACACTGCCCAAGACACACACACACACACACACACACACACACACACACACACACACACACACACGAACACACACACGAACACACACACACACACACACACACACACACACACACACACACACACACACACACGAACAAACACACACACACACACACACACACACAGTACGCACATGCACTATTGAATTTACATACTCAGACCTACACTACACTAACCCATATGCATACATGTCATACAAACACACAAGTACACACACACTCACAAACAAACACACACACACATCCATTCCTCCACAGAGCATATGGGCTAACTTCTTGACCTTACAAAAAAAAAAAAAAAAAAAAAAACGGCTGCATACTTATCCCACACACACAGACAAAACACATTCATTTGCACGCACACACACACACATACATACAAAACAAATTCAGTACGCTCACAGACACACACACACGTGCACACGTACACACACACACACACTGTCTCCTCCCCACCCCAAGGCCTAGTTGACAAACAGAAGGACCTGTGTAAACAGATGGCGGGAATTTGAACTATCCTCCTCACCTCTCTCGCACAAGTCAGACAGACATTGCCTATGGCCAAAAGCCTTACATATGTACAAACACAGTACACACACACACACACACACACACACACACACACACACACACACACACACACACACACACACACACTAAACGGGGTTAAATCATGCAACAACTCAGTCACAGCCGTACTCTCTCTCTGTGAAGTTTCTAAATCCAAAAAGTATCACCTACAGTAGATGATTCTATGATGATCAATCACTGCTCTCAGTGCTGTGCTAGTTCACCGTTTATGTCCCCAACGTCGTCTTCCAGGCAGCGCCGCTGACCGCTGACTTAAAGGCACCTAATCCTAAACCTAACCCCAACCCTAACCCTAACCTTAACCCATGCCTAACCCTAGTGCCTTCCAGGCAGCTCTGCCTTGAAGGATGCATTTGCCTTGGGATAAATGCAGAGACCAAATTTCCCTCACGGGATCAAAAGAGTATATATACTTATACTTATACTAGACCAAGTTGGGGGTATAAAATTCAGAAAGTAAGTCAGAGTATTGGTTCATCTGTAGAAACTCAAGCTAGGTAAAACAGACCTTTTTTTTTCTCGTACCGACAGTACTTGGTGACCTCGAGAAACAGACATCTATGTCAAAAAACTCACAAAATGAGTTTGATTACCCTGTTTTCAACTGGAATGTTTTAACGGTCCTAGCTGTGCAGTGTGATGCAGCGCGACATTTCAGGTAGATCATTTGTCTACTCACAAAATGAGTTGATTTCCCTGTTTTCAAAGGAGATCTATGTGAAAACTCACAAAATGAGTTTGATTACCCTGTTTTCAAAGGAGATCTATGTGAAAACTCACAAAATTAGTTTAATTACCCTGTTTTCAACAGAGATCTATGTGAAAACTCACAAAATGTGTTTGATTACTCTGTTTTCACAAAATGATTTTGATTTCCCTGTTTTCAACGGAGATCTATGTGAAAATTCACTAAATGAGTTTGATTACCCTGTTTTAAACGGAGATCTATGTGAAAACTCTGAAAATGAGTTTGATTTCCCTGTTTTCACAAAATGTGTTTGATTACCCTGTTTTAAACGGAGATCTATGTGAAAACTCGCCATATTTCTCCTTTAAGTCAAAGTTTCCCACCTTTCTCACCTTAACTATATGCGATGCAAGCGGGTGGTAATAACAAAATAAGTTTGATTACCCTGTTTTCAACCGGAATGTTTTAACTGTCCTAGCTGTGCGGTGTGGTGCGGCGCTAACTGAACTAACTGTCCTAGCTGTCCTAGCTGTGCGGTATGATGTGGCGCTAACTGTCCTAGCTGTGTGATGTGATGCGGCGCTAACTGTCCTAGCTGTGCGATGTGATGCGGCGCTAACTGTCCTAGCTGTGGCTAACTGTCCTAGCTGTGCGGTGTGATGCGGCGCTAACTGTCCTAGCTGTGGCTAACTGTCCTAGCTGTGTGGTGTGATGCGGCGCTAACTGTCCTAACTGTCCTAGCTGTGCGGTGTGATGCGGCGCTAACTGTCCTAGCTGTGCGGTGTAATGCGGCGCTAACTGTCCTAGCTGTGCGGTGTGATGCGGCGCTAACTGTCCTAGCTGTGCGGTGTGATGCGGCGCGACACTTTTGGCAGATCATTTGTCTACTTCTTCAGCAGATCACTTCTGTCGCTCGCTATTCTGAACAAGAAATATGAGGCAACAGAACAACGTTGTGAACGGATTCAGTGTGGACAGAGAGCACTCAGTGCTATGCGACAGTCGGACACTCGCATGCAGTTAAAATAAGCTGTCTGACTAATGCACACACATGCACACAAGCACGCACGCACACACCACTCGCACAACCACGCGTCCACATACAAAAAGATCTGTGAGCTGCTTCTCAAACAGGCATATCTGATGCTCAGCTTGCCGTTTGGCCAGTGAAGGCGTGAGCGATCAGAAGGAAGGACCAAACGTGACGGTCACCCGCTGGGAAACTGGCCATTACAGCAAACACTGGAGGATTCCACTGGGCAAGACTGTATAACCAGGGCAAACACAGCGCTGAGGGAAAGTCCACTGGAGTCTGTGTGTGTGTGTGTGTGTGTGTGTGTGTGTGTGTGTGTGTGTGTGTGCATATGTGTGTGCGTGCAAGTCTGTGTGAGTGTGTATGTGTGTGTGTGTGTGTGTGTGTGTGTGTGTGTGTGTGTGTGTGTGTGTGTGCATACCTGTGTGTGTGTGTGTGTGTGTGTGTATGTGTGCCAGCCAATGTGAGTGTGTGAGTGTGTGTGTGTGTATGTGTGTGTGTGTGCGTGCAAGCCTGTGTGAGTGTGAGTGTGTGTGTGTGTGTGTGTATGTGCATACCTGTGTGTGTGTGTGTGTGTTTGTGTGTGTGTGCATGCCAATGTGAGTGAGTGTGTGTGTGTGTGTGTGTGTGTGTGTGTGTGTGTGCCAATGCGTGTTCCTGTGTGTGTGTGTTTGTGTAATCATCTGTAATGAATGTCTAAATCTATAGTGTATGTGCGTGTGTTCTGTATGAGATCATGTGTAATGTGTGCTTAAGCGCTGAAGTGTGTTTATTTAAATGTGTGTGCTTGTGTGCATGTGTGAGAGATCATGAGAGATGTGCTCTTGAGCTCCTCGGAGCTGGTGACTCACACAGTAACCTGTTTTAATCGCGGCCCGCTGGACACACAATGGTGGAATGGCACTCTCGAGAACTGACTCAGTTTTCTACCTCACCTGATTTGGCACTCGACCTGTTTGCGTTCCTCTCATTAAAGTATTGGCTAACCTCCCCTATCCTCTCTGTCTCTCTCTCTCTGTCTTTTCAAGGCTTAGTCATCACAATGAGTTTCATTTTTCCCTCATTTCATTATTGAGACTGAAACGCTACTTTTATTAGTGCTTTAGATGCTTTATTTACTTCTCATATCAACTTCCTCTTCTCTGGGCATGTTTACAAATGACCTTAAAACGCTTATTCACTGTGACCTCAGGTATTTTGAAAGGCGCTATATAAAATGTTTATTTTTATATTATTATTATCCTTAGGAAGGATTTAGGAAGTATCTTAAGGGCAGCTAATGGGTGCTTATTAAAAAAAAAAAAATTAAAAAGATTTTTTTTTCCTTTGAAACAGAGTATTTAAAAGTAACTGCATTTAAAACAATTATCATCAAAACCTAAGAATCAAAACTAAACTTAGATGGTCCAGAACAATTTTCAGTTTTGGTGTCAGCCAGGCTAGGTTATGGTTGCTTCTGTCCATTTTTCCTGTTTTGGTTTTTGTTCTGGTACCTTCTACCCATGATGCTGATGCATGGGCCCTCAAGAGAGAGAGGAATGAAGGAGAAAGTGAGGGTCAGTTTTAATCGAGTAGCCCTAGTTCCGTTACCTTCTGCCCACGATGCTGAGTCCCAAGCCCTGTCCCGGCTTCTTCTGTAGCTCCACGGTGAACGCATCCCACAGCTCGTCCTCCTTGTACTGGCCCTCGTCCCGGTAGACGCTCAGGCGCACCCTCTGCGGCGTCTGGCGCAGGACGTTTATCGCCTCGTCGTGAGTCGCCATTCGCAGGTCGATGCCGTTTACCTGGGAGGAGCAGGGGAGAGGTGAGTGACAAATAGGACTTCAGAATCACAATCACCTAGAATTAGAATTGTGTCTCATTGCCCAAATATGTTGACAAACACAAGAAATGTAAATGTAAATCAGGTTTCTCGGCCAAGTATACTTGCGTATACAAGGAATTGCACTTGTGCACTTCAGCCATTCCTACTGGCTTTAACAAAACATTAAAATGTGAGTGGACATTTCCAGACTTTTTCAGTTATGGGAGATTAAAAAGACCAAAAGAGTCAAACAGGAGGAGCAAGTATGATAATACACCAATTATCTAACTGGGCTATCTGAATTGAAGTCTGACAAGTAAGGTAGGTGGGAAAAGTCCAAAACTAAAAATTGTAGATATTAACTTAAGCATAAAGTGATTGCTTAATTTAAGAAGGGGGACATTAACAGCATAAAAGACCTTTACTTTTTCCCAGAGTTTATTTTAATCCTCGTCCTCCTGCAGTTCACACAGAAAGGAAATACCACATCAGCATTAGCGTAGCAGCGCTTTTCCCCTGTGGTGCAGTTATAAATGGCTGGGTAAGATCGCTAGCTGCGTTAGCGTCTAGCGCTAATGCGTTTCGGGTGGCCTCGACTAGCATACAGCTAAACCTTCTCGCCCCTGACTGCAGAAGCTACTGAGAGGGCTTGGCCTCTCTCCAACCCACAAAAGTTATAGTGGGCAATTATGTCGTCAAGAGTGAGTGAGTGAGGGAGAAGAGAGAAGGGAGAAGAGAAGTGGGGGGTTGAAAGTAAGGAGGAAGGGTTGTTGGGGTAGTTGCTCCGTGACTAACAGCCCTTGTTCCTCTCCCGGCAGCCTGACTGGGGCAACAGAAGGTCACTGACGCGCCGGTTCCTACGGTCTCCCATGTGGGAGTTTAACGCCCTGCTCTCTCAGTCTCCACAACCTCTGCATCCATAACACAAAATGTCAAGTAGCCTCTAGCCCACGAGGACTCGCATTGCATTCTCTCCCTGCCTGAGCTCTCACTGGGCAAAATTACACTGTTCTTGTTTTTGTGAGGGTGGCCTTGTGACCTCCTCAGAATGTCCTCAGTTGTGTGTGTGTGGCACTGTAATTACTGAGTATTTCAGAGGGAGTGATTGCTTACACTGGCTGTAAATCAGTCAGAGGTAAGCAACTCCACTATGGTGATTTTTATTTAACTGGTGTGTGTGTGTGTGTCTACAGAAGGTGGTTTCTGTACCTCCAGGATCTGGTCTCCAGCCCACAGTCGGCCATCTTTGGAGGCGGCCCCCTCTTCATAGACCTCATGGATGATGATGGCACCCTAGGGAGTGAGGAGAGAGAGAGAGAGAGAGAGAGAGAGAGAGAGAGAGAGAGAGAGAGAGAGAGAGAGAGAGAGAGAGAGAGAGAGAGAGAGAGAGAGAGAGGCCACTCCAGTTAACAAAGTTATGTAGGTTCCGGTCCATCCATCCCAAGAGACATGGAGAAAGAGAAAATGGAGAGAACATAACACACGTGAAAGAGTGAGAAGGAGGATGTCATTTCCAAGGAGGGATGAGTAAAGAAGACAAAAAGAAGGAGGGATGAGGGAATAACATTGGAGAGAAAGAGGAGGACAGTGATGGGAACATGATGTGGAAAAAGAGGTGTGTCAGAGACATTGAGCAACAGAGAGAGTGAGAGAGAGAGAGAGAGAGAGAGAGAGAGAGAGAGAGAGAGAGAGAGAGATGTGAGAGAGGGAGGGGAGACAGAATGGTAGTGGTGGTGGGGGGTGGGTTGGGCGGGGGGTCGGGTAAACTGATTAAAGCAGAACAGGTTGCGCTGAAGGAGTGCATGGGTGGTTAGGGGTCAGAGGGCGCATTCCAGAGCTGGATATTGTCTCTTGTGGCCACTCACACAAAGGGGGCATAGCTCAGGCCTCGCTGAACACACACACACAGTAACGCTCCAGGGGTTGGGGTGTGAGTGGGTTAACCAGAGAGCTTCCCGGATTCTTTCTCTCAGACAGTTATCATAACTCCACCAGTGACACATGAGCAACCCTGTGACAGCACATCACCACGCCAACAGCCCAACCGAGTTGTGTGTCTAGGATCACTGTCTATTTAAAGGAAGTATCACTATTACAAATTACAATAGACCCATGTCCGTTTGGATCTCTGACCAATTTTTAAAGTTGACTGCATGGTTCTGTTCTGAGTTGTGTGTCTAGGATCACTGTCAATTTAAAGGAAGTATCACTATCCTTTTGTTTTTTTTTCTCAAATTGAAGACAAGGGATGGAAGTTAACTGGGAGGTCATACAGCAAATTACAATAGACCCATGTCCGTTTGGATCTCTGACCAATTTTTAAAGTTGACTGCATGGTTCTGTTCTGAGTTGTGTGTCTAGGATCACTGTCAATTTAAAGGAAGTATCACTATCCTTTTGTTTTTTTTTCTCAAATTGAAGACAAGGGATGGAAGTTAACTGGGAGGTCATACAGCAAATTACAATAGACCCATGTCTATGATCTCTGACCAATTTTTAAACTTGACTGCATGGCTCAAGCGTTGAGAAGAGTTACTGTGTCTGTGTAGCAGAAAATGGAAATACAAAGCAAGAGTGGCATCATATAAATGAAATAACTCAGACCCTACCCACATCCCCTTTAACTCAGATCCTACCCATATCCCCTTTAACTCAGATCCTACACACATCCCCTTTAACTCAGATCCTACCCACATCCCCTTTAACTCAGACCCTACCCATATCCCCTTTAACTCAATATCCCCTTTAACTCAATATCCCCTTTAACTCAGATCCTACCCATATCCCCTTTAAGGCAGCTCCTAACCATAACCACTTTCATTTAGAACCCCTTTAAGCTCTTCTAAGTGGGCTATGCTAAGAGAGAACCAGAGCAGCTATACCAGGAGAGTGTCGCAGCCCCCAACAATGCTGAGGCCCAGTCCCGTGCGTCCTTTGGAGATCTCTATGGTGGTCTCGCAGCCGGGAATGATGGGACAGGTCACAGGATCGGACACTAGTGTGGCCGGAGTTGACGACCTGCTTGAACCTGGGAACAGATACCATCATCACCATAACAACCGGAATGTGGTCACCAACACAAGCCAGTCTAAACAATCCAGCCATCATATTTGTTGTCCTAGAGACAGGGACCTGTTTTTACAAAATAACAATGTTTAAATGCTACAAAGAACACTTAATAGCCTACTTTATAGCAAGCAATTCATTGAAATACAGTAACACTCCTTGAATGACTACAACTAATGACACTGTTGATATAATTACTATAATCTCCTGACTATTAAAGCCTTAGTTCCTGGTATTGCAACAGTTCCTGCCAGTTCTACATTTACCATAAAACTTTCCATTCACAGTTTAAAGTGTGAAATGCCAGGTCCATGGGCCTTCATTCTGTTTTTGTTGATGGTACTGTGACCTGACTTCACCTGTAGCTCAGTACTTACTCCTAATTGGCTCCAACTCAGGCAGGCTCAGGGTTGGCTGAGGGACAGTGGGCGGGGCATTGAGGGTTCCGTCGGACGCTCTGCTCTCATTGGTGGAGGATGAGGAGAGGTGGGCGGGGTCTTGAGAGGCTATCGACACCTTCACTGGACCCTTGGCTTTCCTTAGCAATGACATCACCTGACAACCCAAGCAACACAACATGTTACTACTCACACCCTGACGCACTTAACATGGCCTCAGGTTGAGCTTAAACGAGACACTCCTAATCCATGACATGCACTTCACACATGGCCTCACACCCTGTACTCATCATGAGCATCATATTACTCAGCATATACTCACTAGTAAAGGAGGACTTCCCAGGGGAATCATGACCTTTCACATGCATTTATTTCACCATGTTGTGTGCTTGAAACAACTACTGTTGCTTTCCTAAGGCAGTAAGACCACATTCTCTGATGCAGGAGGTTCCACAATTCTACAAACGATGGTGTACATACTCTGATGGAGACATGTTAAGAATGCCTCCAACTACTTCCACCTTACCCTAAAATAAATAGATACACATGTATTTCTCACAGCGCTCTACGTTAACTTTTAAAAGTGGTTAAAAGTGGTTGCCAGCTTGCCATTTGGCAACAAGGGCAACCGGGCACCTATTAATGTCGAGCCCTGATTTCTCACCTTGTCCACGGAGTATCCTGTCACCACCTCGTCATCAAGGGCAATGAGTCGGTCACCCACTCTTATGGAGCCCTCCTACAAACACAAAGCCACATCCTCCCATTAGCTCTCTTCACAGCGTGAAGCTAACAAACTACACGTGCCTGATGACACTGATGTCGTTTAGCTGATGCTCTTATCCAGAGTGACTTCAAGTGAAGTTCATACAGGGCCCACGACAGACGATCCCTGACCACTAAACCTCCAACGTTTACACCAAAACAAAAATAAAAATAATACTAATATTCAGAATTGAATGCAAAATTAATGCTAATATTATTCTCCTGTATTGGAACGTACCCACACTAGTGGAGACAAGACATGCTTTAGTGCTATTTATGTAATTATGCTAATGCCAGAGGGGGCAAATTTGGCAAAACAGTGCCGAACGTTTGTGGTGAGTATGTCTTCTTTGAACGGTTAAATTTGAACGATTTGGTGTTAACATTCCATTGTAACAGTAATTGCATTGTTACCTTCAGCAAGCTCATGTTCAGTTCCACGGTATGTTCGAGAACTACCTCCGCAGAAACATTCGCCGAAAACTCGAAAATAATGGAAAACTGTTTGCCAACGTTTGCAAACCTTCGCCTACGTTTGTGAATTTGAACGTACCTCTATACTTCTTGGCACTCTCAATATGATACTCATACTGTTGTAGACCAAATGCCAAGCTTGTATTCTTTCATGTATGTGTTTTAATATCATGTAGTTTCCATTAGCTTCACAGAAATGTCATGTTTGCATGCTAGAGCACTGAGTCCTCTGTCCTCTCCACGTGGTTGAGCTGTGTGTATAGAGAGATAAGTGTTTGCGGAGTGAGGACCTGCATATCAGGAACTGCAGAGAAGCACAGTACAATTCAAATGGGCTTGTTTAGAACTAGGGGATAAAGGTTAAAACAAAAGACAACGTCTGTACACTGGAGTAGCTCCCAAATTTGAATTGAAAAACAGCAATGGGTTGGGTCAAAACGTTGCTCTCCGTTAATTTAAGCTTGGGAGCTACTTTGACACGTGGACATTATTTCTTGCTTTGAATAGTATATTATAGTGGGTTATATTTATCTATTTATTTATTCACTTTTGTAAAGTATTTTATAAATGTCACTTTTCATGAAATGTGTGTGTGTGTGTGTGTGTGTGTGTGTGTGTGTGTTTGAATGGGTGTATACTGTGTGTGTGGGTATGTTGTACACTACCCCTGGATGGGTAAAATGCAGAGAACAAATTCTTGTAAATGCAATTATAATTGGCCAATGAACCTGATTTACATTTACATTAAACCTGATTTACAAATGTATTGTTTGCCGTCTTGGCTATGCACTGTTTGTAACGTCCCTGTCCCTTGTGTCCTTTTATTTAGGGTGAAACCGAAGACAAATTTCCACATCAGGGGACAATAACGTTTTTGTATCGTATCGTATACTTTGTCCTGCACCTGGCCTAAAGATAGGTTGGATGTGCACGTAGCCGCTCTACGAAACGCCAAGGTTCTCATTAGGAAAAGCAGTATCATCAGCTCTGTTGCCCAACAAGTGCATCCAATCATGAGAGATCAGTGTGCCTTCCGTCCCACAGGCGGAGTTCATTTCAGCTGCCCTGTTGTCTTCCTTCAGTTCCGTTTGAGCCCTCGGGGTTGCGTTTCAGCCTATTCACAGTCACACATGTTTAATGCATGGCTGTATTTCCACCTAGCTCTGGCCAAACCCACTCTCCAGGTGTAAACCACACCACTCCGATATCACACAGACTCCTGACCCAACCCCCCCACCACCACGAACACACACATCTGTAATCTACACCTGAACAACGCCGCACAGGTGAGGTGTGTCTCTGTCCGTGTCTCTCTTTGTATAGGTGCGTGCGTGTGTGCGGGTATGTGTGTATGTTTGTGTACCTGTACCTTTGCTGCAGGCCTCAAGCATGTGCGTGTGTATAGGTGTGTGTGTGTGTATGTGTGTGTGTGTGTGTGTGTGTATCTGTGTGTGTGTGTGTGTGTGTGTGTGTGTGTGTGTGTGTGTGTGTAAAGGTGTGTGTGTGTGTGTGTGTGTATGTGTAAAGGTGTGTGTGTGTGTGTGTGTGTGTGTGTATGTATGTGTAAAGGTGTGTGTGTGTGTGTGTGTGTGTGTGTGTGTGTGTGTGTGTGTGTGTGTGCGTGCGTGCGTGCGTGCGTGTGTGTACCTGTACCTTTGCTGCAGGCCCAGACTCAAGCATGTTGAGGATCAGCACTCCGCCCATGGTGTCCTCTTCCCTACTGAAGGACAGACCCACTCCAGCTTCATCCTGAGAGAGAGAGAGAGAGAGAGAGAGAGAGAGAGAGAGAGAGAGAGAGATGTGAGCAGTGAGATGTGAGCAAGTGTGTGGAAGAGAGGGAATGGGAATTGAAGTGTGTCAGAGATTTACCTTTTTTCAAGTGTGTGTGTGTGTCTCTGTGTATGGATGTGTTAAGGCTCTGGCGTGGTCGTGCGTCACATTTGCGCGTGTCCAAGACGTGCATCATTTTTGCCGTGGACGTGAAGCATACTCCAATTTCTGCTGTCCTGAATGCGCGTTAAATTGTTAAGGTTAGCGCCTGCGCACTACGGATTAACTGTGATACTCTGCCCCACCAACTGGGGGCGGTACGTCGAGCCTGAAAGTA
>NC_055974.1:22395687-22397263 GCF_018492685.1 Alosa sapidissima
GTCGAGCGCGTCCGTGTTCCTGCCCGCCCAGAGAGACACAGCGGCGTCAATCACCCTCCCTCTCTCTCTACACACACACCAGGACACCTCTCCACACACACACACATACATCCCTCTACACATATATATGCAAGCATTCATTACCTCCTTTACACACACACACACACACACTTTTACACATACATACATTCATGCATGCATGCATACACCACATGCACACGTTCATGCGTACACTTCTGCACACACACACACACACTCACGTACACACACACACACACACACACTCAATATGCATGAAAGCCAAGCCCATGCGTTGGCGCTAAGGGCCTCATTATTGGTGTGCATATGCAGGCCAGATCTGAGACTGGCTGGACAGACTATGGACAGAGCACGGAGGGACACAAATGGGAACAGCTCTAAAGGAGTCTCCACTTGGCACACCGGGTCTGTGTGTGTGTGTGTGTGTGTGTGTGTGTGTGTGTGTGTGTGTGTGTGTGTGTCATTGTGAATGTGTTTCTGTGCCAAAGAACATTTTTTTGTGGCTTGTATTTGTGTATGTGCCTCAGAATGTGTGTGTGGTGTGTGTGTGTTTCTGTGTGTGTGTGTGTGTGTGTGTGAGTGTTTTAGAATATCTGTGTGTTTGCAAGTGTGTGTGGTGCGCGCCCACAGGGGTGTCTGTTTAAAAACACAGTCTAATTGGTGTTCCATTCCAGTACTCCGTGTGCTGCCAAACCTAAAGTTGTGCGTATCGTGCTGATGTCCCCTCCTCTCTAAGTTTTATACGTGTTGATGTCCCCCTCCTCTCTAAGTTTTATACGTGTTGATGTCCCCTCCTCTCCAAGTTTTCAATAGTCTCTCTGTTGGCTCATGTTTGACTGATAACAATTCACTGATATATATTTCTTAGATAGGGTGAAACATTTGTTTACCCATGATGACCTATTTTTGTTTACTATTTTTATTTATATTTATTGGGTGTGTGTGTGGGGGGGGGGGGGGGGGGGGGGGGGGGGGGGGGGGGGGGGGGGGGGGCGGGGGGGGGGGGGGGGGGGGGGCTGCTTTGTTTAATCAACTGGGACCTGAATACTAAATTTCGCTTCAACATGAAATGTAGGGAGTGACAAAAAAGCTTCTTGAATCTTGAATTTTGCCTCGATAGTAATCCCTGGCTAAGTTATCAAGGACCCAGGGTCCAACAGAGTCTCCAACAATACTACAAAGACATCCTAACACATTGGACATGCCTACACTGCCACCTAGTGGCTACTGAGTGTAAATGCAGAATGGTGCTTGGAATACATGATACAGTTATGTGACAAGGCTCTGCATCATGATGCCTTTCTTACAGATTTCTAATATTACTTTTCGACGTATGATTGGCATATCAAAGAGGTTGGTGTACGCCGCAGTACCTGATAAAGATGATCTTGACCTTGGACGGGGCACTTTTGATGATGGACGAGGCGTTCTGATGGCTGCGGCCATATAGAATCTGTCCATTTATCTAGAGGGGAACATGACCAAACAATATCAATTGATAGACAGGTAGATAGATAGATAGATAGATAGATAGATA
>NC_055974.1:22397463-22404963 GCF_018492685.1 Alosa sapidissima
TTGCTCCATTAAAAAGACAATGATATCTGCGTCAATATCATTGTGTGTGTATGGGTGTGCTTCTGTCTTTTTAACAGAGCAATACATTGAACCTCAGCCATATGGTTGGTCACAAACTCACACACACACGCACACACACACACACACACACACACAAACACACGCACACACACACACACACACACACACTTAAAAGTGACTGGATAACACCTCAATTGATGAAGCCTCATTATTTCCAGACGTTCTCATTTCATATTGTCCACAGCATTGCACTTACTCCAGCTGTAGCCAAACTCGTCCTCCTCCCCCGAGTCAATCCGGTCGGGGATCTCGATCAGCGTGTCTGTGTCCGTCTCCCCGACGTGGGGAACCACGGGCAGGGGCAACAGAGAGGCAGTGGGGGAACTCTTCTCCCGGTTCTGCGGCTGGGGGGGGGGTAAAAGAAGAGAACCAACTTCAGACCGGAACGCTGGCAACAGGTGTGTCAAAAGACGTACTGTAACGGTTTATCTGAAGGTTGCAAAGCTGAAATAGCGGTCAGTTTTGATGCTTGTTTCTTTGTGTGTGTGTGCATGTCGGTGTGTGTGTGTGTGTGTGTGTGTGTGTGTGTGTGTGTGTGCATGTGTGCATGTGTGTGTGTGCGTGCATGCATGTATGCATGTGTGTGTGTGTGTGTGTGTTTGATGTTTGTTTCTGGACGTTTGAAGTGGCTTTGTTTGTGCCTGTGCACTTCACACTTGAGTTTGATGTTTTGGCAAAACACAGAGGTCACTGAAGTGTAAGTCGCTGATGTGATCTGTTCCAGATCCAGCTACTGGGCTGATAATCCCTGACAAATTACATTTTTAAAAGTCAAAAGTCTCAAGATTGACATTGCAGTACATCTCTCAGAAGTCCAAAATCAAGAAGTAATGTAGCATAACTGTGTGTGTGTGTGTGTGTGTGTGTCTGTCTGTCTGTCTGTCTGTCTGTCTGTCTGTCTGTGTGTGTGTGTGTGTGTGTGTGTGTGTGTGTGTGTGTGTGTGTGTGTGTGTGTGTGTTTGCATCTGTGTGGTGTGTTTGGCTGACAGTATCAGCTTCTGACCAGACACCTATGATGATGGTCAGACCAAGACAAACACACCACAGCAGCAGATCAAAAGGTTTATATCTGTGCAAGCGTTTGGGCAATGAAAAAGCCTACTTTGGGATCAGTGCAATTAGAAAAACAACAAACAAACAAACAAACAAACAAACACAAACAAAGAACACAAGGAAACAAAATGCACATCAGAACTTACCTCCTGCACCTTTGGCAACAGAAACCAAACAACTGTGCACGATTTAGCATCACAATTCTATCAGCAGCGAATCAAATCAAACTCATTTAGTTACAGCGAAGGCTATGCAAGCTGCTCACTGTGTCAGGTGGCCTAGTCTGATTCCTTAAAGCAGCGGCTCATTAGACCCAGGCAGCTAAGGGGCAGGGAGGCCTGGCGTCTCTGATCCTCAAACACTCAGAGGAGAGGGAAGGAGAGGAGAGGAGAGGAGGGGAGGGGAAGAGTGTTAGGGACTGCATGTATGCCTAGGATAAGGTACAGGTGGCTTGGTGGCCAGCACAGGAGTAGAATGGACATTCACGGTGTAGCTGTGTATAACTTACTTTAGTTGATACTTCCGTGACACTTACACCCGGGCACAAGGTCCGCAACTGAAGCGCTCCATTCGCGTAGCGTGAAAAAAGTTGTAATTGAATTGTTTTCGAACGTACGGGCCGCTATCACGTCTGGTGTAGCCAGTCCCATTGATTATAGTGGAAGTTAATTGCTAATTGTTGCAGCAGACGCTACGAGAACGGAACGGTTCAGTTACGTGCCTGGTGTAGCCTCCATGTTATTGCTATGCTTCGATTAGACGTTTTATGGAGGGCAATTAGAGCAAAATTGCATCTTACATGTCTGTATGCCTAATGCTTTAACAGCTACAGGAACGAATCTTATGTTTGACACAAAAGGAATCAAAATAGATCATTGATTACGTGTACAAGACTTTTACTGTGCCTGTTATGTGGCTTATTCCGATTTTGAACATACAGTATACCATGTACATGAACACAGAGGAACCTGGTTATTAATAACCCTATACATGATGAATACTACTATCCCAGTTACCAGCAATTATATTCTATTAGCACAGTCGCACGTGTTTGAATGAGAAATCAGGTCTATACATGGAACAGTATTTCCGATTTCTTTCTGAGTACTCCGAGTAACATAACTGGATTTCGCAAAACCGGGAAAAGGGATTATCCGGTGTTCGGAAATCGGAATATTATGTTTACATGCGCACTAAAACAACACAACACAAAATCGGGATACTTCAAAATCCCAATAATAATTGGGATACTGAAGAGCATGTAACTGACATGTCACTACTGTGTCACTGACACCTTCATTGGTTAACTGGCTTCCTATTCTTTGTAGGTATGTCCATTCTAGAACTGTCTCTAAATTTATGCTGGGCAGACTGAAGTGATTCTGCACCTGCCAACACCCTCTGTGTCATACATGGAGACTGGGTTAAGGGTAGAGGAACTGCATGTATTTGCATTGTAAAATGGGATGAGGAATGGGAGGGGGAGGGGGGTAATGCCCCCTCTTCCCCCAAATCTCATGCCCTATGAGCCATACATGGAGAAAGGGTGGAGAAAGGGTGGAAGACTGGGGAGACACACCAACACAAGCCCACAAACCTTAAACGGTGTAGGGGTGAAAGGGTTAGTCGGGGAGAGGCGGAGGAAAAGTCTACTTTGACTCTCAGCCTCCTACACAGAATAGACACAGACAACCCACAGGATGGGGGTTAACAACCACACACTCACACACACACACACACACACACACACACACACACACACACACACACACACACACACACAGAGAGAAAGAGAGAGAGAGAGAGAGACAAAGAGAAAACGAGACTATCCACATATTTTACTCATCTGTTATTCCTAAAAAATTTACAAACACACCAAATCTACTGTATTACAGCACATAACAACCTCTACTTCCACCTGAATGCATTACATGGACATCAATGCTTAAATGAAATGATTGGTGACTTTGTTTGGCGGCAATTCCACGGAAAATTGACTTTTTGTCATATCCATAACGCCAGTGAAATGCCTTGGCATTTGTATGATGTGAATGATAACATTAATTTTTTCTCATGTACATTCTTCAGCCAAAAATAGCTAATGCTCAAATTTCATGTAATCATTCACATCATACCATCACATTTTATTGGCGTTATGGATGTTACAAAAAACTGGAATTGCCCTTGGAGTTTGTGTATATCTATGCATCAAAATGGCCGCCCGAGTTGTTCAACACTGACCTGGTCACTGTCTGGCCGTGTGGTAGGTGGTGATCTCTCCTCCACAGGGTCTGTGGTCAGGGACTGTCGGGCAGCATATAGGAAAGGAGGTTAGAATTATAGTTAACAGCAAGATAATGTGAATGATACTACTGTGCACTGGTGTTAAAACAAACTAGTAGAAAATGAGGGGAAAACAGAGACATTGGGGTCCTCCAGCCTCCATAAAGAAAGCAGATTAAGATGCTTAATGAAGTGTGTGTGTGTGTGTGTGTGTGTGTGTGTGTGTGTGTGTGTGTGTGTGTGTGTGTGTGTGTCGCCTGAGGGGAGCAGCACATAATGAACACCTTTGTTTACGACGGCACACGTTTTTCCAGTGGGAACCTCAGGTGCTGGCACACTCGCCTGATTTAGTGGCATTCAAATAAAGATCGCCTCAACAGCCATCTGTACGCAAACATCTGTCGGACGGCGCTGAACTGCCTTTCATAGACGCAACATCTGGCAGGGACTGGTTGTAAGAATTTGATAGCAGTCTTTGTAAGTGTGTATGTGTGTGTGTGTGTGTGTGTGTTTGTGTGGATGGCTGTTTGGAAGACAATTGATTGGTGCCAGAGGGTGAGAGAGATTAGATTGTTCTCCGTGTGCCATTTCGTCAGACGGCTATTGTCAAATGTTTAAAGATGGGTCTCTGTTAGAGACTGAATTAACTAAGTCAGAGGCAGAAGGCAGAAAGCACAAACCACACACTGAAGCAACACTGTGCACATGACACACACACACACACACACACACACGCACACACACACGCACGCACACACACACACACACACACACACACGCACACACACACGCACACACGCACATGTATGTTGTCATATATACATGGCAAAAGCACATACAAGGAGAGAGATGCAGTTAAAGACAGTTAAAAAGGCAAAGACACATTTACAGACAAATTGTCACACACACAAACACACACACACACACACACACACACACACACACACACACAAGCAAAGCAAAGCAAAAGAGTTTCTACACACATAGGCAGAGGCTAACCTGTGGTGGCAGGGGCAGAAAGCTGGTGAGGTTACCGCTTTGAGCATTTGGCCCACAGGGGGCGCTAACCTGCAGAAAGGGCAGCAGCGGCTTCTACGGTGAGAGCGACAGGACACACAGAGCGTTAGTGTTACCAACAGCCCCCCGTTGTGGGGTGAGCAAGTCCTCCCCAGCAACCGACAATGCAGACAAGAGAAGCGCACACACAGCACATAAGCGCATGCAACACGGAAAAGGCAACTTAAGGCACCACAAATTCAATTACTGAATGTTCGTCGGGGGGAAAAGGAATAGACAAACTAAAGAGAACAAACAAGGCAAAAACAAAAGACAAACAAACCAAAAGAAATCCTCTCAACAACGTAATCATCACCGCTGGAAGCTCTTTAAGTTTTAATTGTAGTCCTAAAGGAAGTTGTTCTTTGTAATGACAGCCAAGCACCTCTTTCTACCCCCCCCCCCCAACTCTGTCTCTTTCCGCCTGCCTACAGGTACATTCCTGAGAAAATAGACATACAAATAAAGCTAAGCCCTCAGCATCTGTTCAACTATTCATGAGCAAGAGGGTTGTTATAGGAGAAATAGGGTGTGGAGACACACACACACACACACACACACACACAGGAGGGCCCCGTGGATGATAACTTAAAAGGGGATTACGCTGTGCTTGATTTCAGCAGTCTCTATCATTCCCCATATGCTTTTGGATGTAATGGTTTTACACAGACACGCATGTGCTCTCTCTCACACACACACACACACACACACACACCCTGCCCTCACTCTTGTCCCCGAACTCTGTCTTCCATGAATAAATTTGTCAGCACAAAAACACACATTTACACACCCTTCGGTACCTTTACAAGCTAAAAAAACAAAAAAAAACAATAGCCCTTTCTAATATGAATACTCTCTTGCCATCCTCAGAACTCCATCCTTTGATGATCAAAGTGTCTGCTAACATCTGCTACATGTGGGCTAATGAAAGAACATGATGTGAAGTCCACAGGCTAGGCTAGGTAAATATTGAGGTAAGTCTAGGTGGTAATATTACCTGGCTAGGCTTGGTGAAAATGGAGGTAAGTCTAGGTGAATACTGAGGTGATATTACTTGGCTAGGCTAGGTAAATATGGAGGTCAGGCTAGGTGAATATTGAGGTGATATTACCAGGCCAGGCTAAGTAAATATGGAGGTCAGGCTAGGTGAATATTGAGGTGATAATACCTGGCTAGGCTTGGGAAATATGAAGGTGAGGCTAGGTGAATATTGAAGTGATATTACCAGGCCAGGCTAAGTAAATATGGAGGTCAGGCTAGGTGAATATTGAGGTGATAATACCTGGCTAGGCTTGGGAAATATGAAGGTGAGGCTAGGTGAATATTGAAGTGATATTACCTGGCTAGGCTTGCTGAATATGGAGGTGATATTACCTGGCTAGTCTAGGTGAATATGGAGGTGATATTACCTGGCTAGTCTAGGTGAATACAGAGGTGATATTACCTGGCTAGGCTAGGTGAATATGCAGATGAGAAATAACTGGCTGTGTTAGGTGAATACAGAGGTCATATTACCTGGCTAGTCTAGGTGAATATGGAGGTACGGCTAGATGAATATTGAGGTGATATTACCAGGCTAGGCTTGGAAAATATGAAAGTTAGGCTAGGTGAATATTGAAGTAATATTACCTGACTAGGCTTGGTGAATATGGAGGTGATATTACCTGGCTATGCTAGGTGAATGCAGAGGTGATATTACCTGGCTAGGCTAGGTGAATATGCAGATGAGAATTAACTGGCTAGGCTAGGTGAATACAGAGGTCATATTACCTGGCTAGTTTAGGTGAATATGCAGGTGAGAATTACCTGGCTAGGCTAGGTGAATATGCAGGTGAGAATTACCTGGCTCAGTGGCGTGGGGAAACAATCGTAAGCGATGGTGTATTTCTCTAGGATCGGAGACGCGCAAGGGCTATAGGTGCCAGGCTAATCAGGAAGTCGCACATGCATGCATGGAGAGAGGAAGAAGAGGAAGAGGAAGAGGAAGGACAGGAGGAAGTGAAAGTGGATGAGAAAGAAAGGATAGGGAGTAGAAGAGGAAGATAAAGAAAGGAGAGGAGGAAGTAGAAGAAGAGGAAGAGAGGACAGGAAGGAGTGAAAGAGGATGAGAAAGAAAGGATAGGGAGTAGAAGAAGAGGAAGATAAATAAAGGAGAGGAGGAAGTAGAAGAAGAGGAAGAGAAAGAAAGGAGAAGAGGAAGTAGAAGAAGAGGAAGAAAGGAGAAGAGGAAGTAGAAGAAGAGGAAGAAAGGAGAGGAGGAGGTAGAAGAGGATGAGTGATAAGTGGAAGATGAAGAGAGGGAGCTGTGGTTAGTGAATAGTGGTCAAAGCCATGCAAGAAAGGAAAAGAAAAGAAAAGATGTAAACAATAACATTCCATCAGATAACGGAATGAGCAGAGAATTGACAGCGTGCAACAGGAATGCAGTGACATCATCCAAACCAGCAGTGTCACCATGCTCAGTGCAAACGCATTATAAAGCATTGCTGTTCAACTATTTGAGTAAGAAGTGTGTGTGTGTGTGTGTGTGTGTGTGTGTGTGTGTGTGTGTGTGAGAAACGAAAAGTCCATCATACCCGTGGCCGGTGGACAATGCTCTGGACCAGGAAGACCATAGGATTTCCTCCCTTGCGGATAGCCTCCACCGCCTGCTCATGACTGGCATCCCTCAGGTCAACTCCATCCACCTGACATACAGATTCACACAATGCATTTAACATGGACACAACAACAAGCATTGTGTCCGTCGTCTCCTCTCAAAAAGCATGAGCTCTATGTTGCCATCTACTAAAGTTAGCATGCAAATCATGCTAAAGCTAACATGCAATACCACTTTTTGACCACATGTGGCGCTGTATTAAATGCAATGCAAGTTTTAAGAGTGTCTTTTGAAAGTGTTAAACTTAATTTGCTCTCCGTGGTACCTCTACGATCCTGTCTCCTGTCTTAAGGGTTCCGTTGCGTCCTGCAGGGCTGTCCTCCAGCACGTGCTTAATGAAGATGCCCCGCATGACCTCGCCGTTGCTA
>NC_055974.1:22409963-22424963 GCF_018492685.1 Alosa sapidissima
ACGGATGGGAGTGATGTTGAGTTCATGCATGTACGTGGTGTACTACATAAGGATGGCTTTAAACCAGACATGGGTGAGTTTTCAATAGGATATAATTTCCCCTGAATCAATGTATACATTGATGTATACATAATATACATTAGTTACACAACATATGACAAAGTTATGTTTAAAGTGATCCACAAGGCAGAGATGCTTTCTAAATGACAACATAATGCAGGGAGGTTTCATTTTCAAACAAACACAGATCACATCATGAGTCATAAAGAGTGCAACTGATCTTTGCAAACAAATTAAACGAACCAATTGTGGCATTGATCAATAGATTGGGCACATAAGCATGCAAGCCTCCTTCCATTCCCATCCCAGCATCCTTCATTCCCCCCCATTGCTCCCCATGCACGCCGGCATACGTGGATAAAAAAATAAAAACGAAAAGACGTGCCCGTCGCGGGTCTTACCCCATGTCGGGTCCGATGAGCGAGTGGCGACGCAGCATGGCGCGCGCCTGGGCGTTGGTCAGGTTGGCCGTGGGCTCGCCGTTGATGGCCAGGATGAGGTCGCCCACGCCCAGACGCCCGTCGCGGCTGATGGAGCCGCCGTGGATGATGCTGCGCACGAGCATGCCCAGACCATCCTTCACCGCACTCACCGTCATACCTGTGACCAGGCAAGCACACAGGTACCATCACCAACTCACACGAGGCAAGCACACGGGTACCATCACCAACTCAAACAAGGCAAGCACACAGGTACCATCACCAACTCACACGAGGCAAGCACACGGGTACCATCACCAACTCACACGAGGCAAGCACACAGGTACCATCACCAACTCACACGAGGCAAGCACACAGGTACCATCACCAACTCACACAAGGCAACCTTTTGTGCAATGTTGCTGGTCCACTGTTCCTAAAACGTGCAGTTTGGGGACATTCCCATTAATAGTGAGCATCATTTATTTTTTTCCATTATCTGTAGGAAAATGACCATGATCATCCAATCAGAACATGCGGAACATTGGACCAAATTTGCACCATCTCCTGTGCAGGTGTATGGATACAGTGGAGTGACATAATTGGTTATTCTGACGCTTTTTTCTATTTTCAGTATGAAACATTTAAATGTAAAGGATATATCTTTCACAACAGATTAGACCCACGTTCAACATGGCCTACTTAGTACTGTGTGCTTGAGCTTCTTATGAAATATTGATCACAAAAGAGAATACACAGGCCTTGAATAAATACAGAAAATGTAGCTTGTATGTATAGAATAAAACAATGAAAATGACATTAAACAGAAATCTAAAAGATAGCAACTACTTGAGTGTAGCATCATTGAGTGAACCATTTTCTGAGTATTCAGAATCACTTCCCTCTGCACATTTAAGTGCACATACATAACAGTGAAGACTGCGTACCGAGACTGGAGTTGCCCTTGACAACAGTGATTGTCCTCTCAAAGTTGCTCCCAATGGTGACTGGCAAAGGCTCCACCTTCTCTATAAGGGCTCCGACGTCCTGAAACAGATGGAGTTTATGGAGGAGAGGCACTTGACTTTCAACAGCCTTCTTACAAGCATCTCTAGAGCCGCTCTAGGTTAGCTTGAGAGGAGGAGGAGAAAGTGGCGCTATGGGGCAACTACAATCAGGCAAAACTACTTTGGTTCTGAATGATCGGCATAGGGGGGACATACACACATACATACATACACATACAAACACACACACACACACACACACACACACACACACACACACACAGTTATCAAACACGATTGCTGTTTTTTTTCTAGGTTTTGGTCCTTTCCATCATGCATGCAGTAGGTGAAACAGATCATGCATGCATTATAAAGCACTCTCTTATTCACATCACAGCATGGGGTCGTTGCCTGAAGAATGTGAGGAAAGGAAAAAGGGACAGAAGGCTGATTTTAACGTTCACAATAACATCACGCTTTACCTTTCCAAACTCATTACTGTCAGCGAGATACAAGCTTTGGACCAATCCAGAGCCCAGATCACACAAGCTCAAGTCCATCTGCATGTGCGCTAGCGTGTCAGACTCCGCTTTAGCGCTGCCCGCTCCCGAAAATCCAACCGCGGATGACGCGGCCGTCAACGACTCCATTTGGTTTTGCTGGAGCTCGCCAAACAGCCCCGTCGGCGGCAGCGGCGGCCCAGACAACCCCTGTCCCTGCCCCAGAACCCTACCCCCGACCCGGGGTTGGGAGAAGAGGAGAGGGCCCTCATCGGGGGTGAACGCCTGGGGGTCAAGGTCGACCGCCGCCGCCGCGCCGGGCGCTGCCAGGAAGGGGGGGTAGTCAGGGAAAGCCTCCAGACGCCCATTGCGCTAAGCAAAACAAACCACATCGCTAAATCCACTGTTCAAGCTTCAGGTTGGCCACAAAGAGAAATTAATATCCATCATTAATTTCTCACTCTATTTGTCTTCCATTTGGTAAGGACCCAAGTGATCACAGACATTGGGGGGGAGTGATAATAGAAGGCAGCCCATTTCTCTGAGAGCACAGGCACTTCAGAAATATATAGTCTGCAGTTTTTATCTCCACTGATATGATTCAGTAGAGCTGTGACTACAGCCCTATGAAGCTCTACAAAGATTCCTCTAGCATCCAAGAGAGAGAGAGAGAGAGAGAGAAAGAGAGAAAGAGAGAGAGTGAGAAATAGAGATGGCTTGAATGACAAAACCATAGGGTCCCACATCAGAAATTACAGTAAAGAGAGCTATTGAGGGGGATTCTCCTGAGAACTGCAATTTCCTCTCCTGTGTGTGTGTGTGTGGGGGGGGGGGGGGGCGGGGGGTGAGAAGAGGGGTTATGGATGCTACTGGGGACTATGTATGGGGAGGAATGTAAGAATTTTGGAGAGGATATCTAGTGACAGAGTTTAGTGTTTTGACACTGACGACTAGAAACACTGAACTCTGCACAATCACACTGAAACAAGTAAGATCATTAATCATTAAGTAACAGTCAGCATTATTTCAAACTGAATGTACTCAACAAGTCTTTCCTAATTACTGAATAAGCAACACACTACCACACTAACAGTAGTATGAAAACAACAGAATGAGCATCACATTACATTTGAACAGTGTTAAGTGAAAGAAGCATAAAACGAGCAAAGTTGTCTGTTTACTTTTACAGCAATGGACAAGAGGAATCAGTGACTCAGCGAGTTCAGACAGACAGACAGACAAGACAGACAGACAGACAGACAGACAAATAGATTTGATAGACAGACAGATAGATAGGTTTGCCTGTATCGTCTCAAAATGGAGACATCTGTTTTGGGCAGTTGAGAGACAAAGTCTGTTTGTTAAAGAGTTTATCTGGGGTGTAGAATCTAGCATGGTTAATAAAAGTCCAGGTGTGAGTTTACCTGGGGTGTAGGCGCTGGCATGGTTAATGAATAATCCAGGTCAGTGCTGCAGGTGCTTCCATGGAGAGCGATCATAGACGCCTGGAATGCATCGTCCTCCTCATCAGGGAAGTGTCGCTCAAAAAGCTTCTCGTCCGTCAGATCAGACTCATTGGCATCAATCTGTGTCAAGGATAATAGGATGGAGGACAGTTACGCTTGAAATGCAATCTGAGAAATGCCAACTAGCACAGGACTGTAATGAAACGGCTTGATGTGACATTTCTGGTGAGAAGCTTAATGTGATGCTATTATATTCTAAATCCAATATCATTTGTTTAATGCTCAGTTCATTACATTTTTTTTAATGTCTAACACACCCAATCAGATTATAGCTCTTTTCGTTTACGACTTGCCCAGTCTACACTGCACGATCTTTGTTTGTCTTGAACAAAAATGACTGAGCTACAGTATTATATGGTAGCTGATGTGTCAAAGGCCTTGCACAAGCAAACATGCTACACTGTGGACGAACTATGAAAAGACAGTGAACCTGTCGACTAGACTCTTTTTATTTTGACTCCATTACGTTTGCTACTGTGGCTTTCTCATGTAGTCTCTGGTTCATATCTAAACTGCAGTTGGGGACTGACCAAAGCCGGCTCGGCCCGGAATAGAAGGCCGTCGGTGGGCTCCGCCGGCTCGTCCTTTCCTCTCAACACCAGACTGGTGAAGACGAGAGACAGGTCTTGGGACGAAGGCCCTCCGACCTCATCCTCCGTCTGCGGAGACACGGCAGTGAGACCACACAGAGTCCACAACATCGACTGACCTCCACCCTGACGTCAGACCCATAAGGGAGACTCAAAGGTGCTTGCACACTGCCCCAGACAATTATATTGTGGGCAGCCGTGGCCCACTGGTTAGCACTCTGCACTTGTAACCAGAGGGTTGCCGGTTCGAGCCCCGACTAGTGGGCCGCGGCTGAAGTGCCCTTGAGCAAGGCACCTAACCCCTCACTGCTCCCCGAGCGCTGCCGTTGTACCAGGCAGCTCACTGCGCCGGGATTAGTGTGTGCTTCACCTCACTGTGTGTTCACTGTGTGCTGTTTGTGTTTCACTAATTCACCGATTGGGTTAAATGCAGAGACCAAATTTCCCTCACGGGATCAAAAAAGTATATATACTTATACATACTTATAGACCTCTGATGTTCGCCTACAGAAAGGACCCCAAAGCTGCCATCTTTGCCCATATAAGGAGATTCGGGTACCATCTTTGTCCATATAAGAAAATGGCAGCTTATATGGGCAAAGATGGCAGCTTTGGGTTCTTTTTGTAGGTGAACTTCAGAGGTCTATTCCCAACTAAGCCCAACATTATAAAGTTGAATGAAGTTGGTTGCAGTCTGTCTTTAGAATGTTCAGAAATCCAACTGCCAACACAATGACGTTTACCTGCCAAGGCCGATTTTTGTTACCTGACAGGACATGTCAAGCTTGAAAAATTCTATCTGACAAAAACACCAACAAACAGACTGACGCTGCACAATGATGCAACTGTTGGTGTTGGTTGGAGTTGGTCAGCATTTGTCTTGGGTAGTGTGCAAACACCTTTACGCCCCTTTCACACTGGACCAACCATCTCCAGCAAACTCCACACCCTGTCCAGTGTTCTAAAGGTGACCGTTGGGGTTTGAAATTAAGTAAGACCAACTGTCATTTGCATTATTACACACTAATAAACTGTATATTGCTAAATCATGACAGCTATTAGCTGTCTTTGTTGTCTTTGTTGACTTTGTCTTTGTTGACTTTGTTGCTGGAGTTTGTTGGGGTTTGTTGGTTGTGTGTCCGCTACTGTGTGAATGGGCCTTTGCCGTCTTGGCGTTTCTCTCTGGTGACCCCATATTTGATTGTCCCCATTGCCCCCCTCATCTGAAATCGCCACAGTGTTAGCATGTTAAGAGTGCAAGGCATGCTAGCTTGATTGGTTGTGACTGGGAGGGGAAAGGAGGGAGATTTTAAGCGCTGCATAGTGAATTGATTTTCTTGTTTTGAGTAAATCAGTGTGGAGAAATTCTAGCGAGTTAGACACAAGCGTCAGCTCCTACTCTCTAGCTGCAGGCAGACACACACACACACACACACACACACACACACACACACACACACACACACACACACACTCAAACACACACACACAGCCCTGCCAAGGCAGTTATTTAAAGAAATCTGACAGGATTACCCAAGTTGCATTCAATTTAGAGAGGTGAAGCAACACAGGACGGCAGGCCTTTCTCAAACAACCACACCAGAGAGGAATATCCTCCCGGGACCTTCGGAAACTTGTAATCCAAACGATTCCCACACACCGCACTTGACATCCCACCACATAACACTTCTGGCAACATCCGACTAGCCCACAAGACAAGACAGAGCACACTCTATGTCTTTATTTGGAGAACAGCCAGCGGTTTTCACCAAAAGTGCAATGCCCCACACGGATGGACTCCTTAGATATGGATGTCTTTCAATAAAGCACAGCAAATGCCTCAAATAGTCTGTAATCCTTTGTGCTGAAAAAATGCCTCTGCAGCACAGGCATTTAGCAATACGGTGCAATATAGAACAAACAGCTTGAACGGCCTCAAAGCACCAAACGTGCAAGGGTTGCAAGTGTGACAGCCCTCAGCATTAAAAATTTAAACTGCCTGTAAAGGAATCCAGTTACTGGGGCACTGATCTGCTAAGATACCACACACAAAAACACACACACGCGCACACACACACACACACAAAAACACACAAACACGCTCCGCCACAGAGGTCTACCATTAAAACACACACAATAGCAACTCCATCCACTGCAGCGGTACGGAGAAAAATAGTGATTTCTTACAGGCAGAGGTTTGGACACCCCGATGTGAACCTTGCCCATGGGGGCTCCTTTGAGGGCCTGCACAGCATCCTCCAGACTTGCGTCCTCCAGGTTAGTTTTGTTGACAAACATGAGACGGTCTCCAGGAAGCAGGCGGCCGTCAAGCTCTGCCACGCCGTCGGGGACCAGTGAGCGAATGACGATCACCGTCTTCGCCGGGTCCACCGGATCCTGTTACAGGTGCAGAGTCATGTGACACATGACACTCGCTTGCCGTGGTGTAGTGTCAGGGGGCTAATGCATTAATATGCAAATATTGTATGACAATATGAATGACTAACTATGCAAAAATGTACTATTGAGGAGGATCAGGATGATTCTCTAACGTAGAAACTGAACCACATTATGATTAATATATAAAATCAATCCCAAGATAAAGTATTGCAATGTCATAGTCATAATTTATGTAATCATGACTATGACAAGGCAATAGTTTCCACACACTCTACTCACACCCAAACATAATCAGAAACAACATGCTCACAGTATAACAGCAACGTCACACGTCATGGAAAACATGCATAGACCCTAACCCTTTTTTAACCAGCATCCAAAAAAATCTAAACATCACTTCAAATGCTGCACTTTCAAACAGGCTAATAAAATGCTAATACTAAAAACAATATGCATAATATTTTTGCTATATTTTATAGCCTTTATTTGACAGGACTTTGAAGAGATGGCAATGAGTGAGGAAGAGGGATGGGTTTAGGAAATGTTTATGGTATGGGACACTGATGCTAGTAGTGAGGAAGTCATTCAACTCATGTAAATCAGGTAATCCACACCATTCATGCCACCCATGGGGCAATTTATAACATTACATTACAGCACTGCTAATGATCTACTGCATCAGTGACAACCCTTCTGATTGAAACAGAGGCGAAAATTAACAACAAAAAGAAAAATCTACTTGAAACTACATACAGTACCTCAGCATGCAGCTACAGCATTAATGTGGTAAGATAATAGCCCCCTATGCGTGCAACCAGCTTAGCCTTTATGAGTCGAATGACATGCGCTTCATAAACTTGCTTTGGTAAGACTTCTCTCCTATCCTAAACGAGGCACAGGGCAGATTCCCTGACCTTTGCACAATTATTCAGCTTGGCCAGCGCCTGTAGCAACCAAACCACACCACACAGCACAGGGCAGCACAACACACATACACACACACACCCACACACACACTGACACAAACACACACACAGTACACACACACAGTACACACTCAGTACACACACACAGTACAAACACACACAGTACACACACAGTACACACACACAGTACACACACACACACACACACACACACTCACACACACACACACACACTGACACAAACACACACACAGTACACACACAGTACAAACACACACAGTACACACACAGTACACACACACAGTACAAACACACACAGTACACACACAGTACACACACACAGTACACACACACACACACACACATACACCATACACACACACACACACACACTGACACAAACACACACACAGTACACACACACAGTACAAACACACACACAGTACAAACACAGTACACACACATACACCATACACACAGTACACACACACACACACACTGACACAAACACACACACAGTACACACACACAGTACAAACACACACAGTACACACACAGTACACACACACAGTACACACACACACACACACATACACCATACACACAGTACACACACACACTGACACAAACACACACACAGTACACACACACATTACAAACACACACAGTACACACACAGTACACACACACAGTACAAACACACACAGTACACACACAGTACACACACACAGTACACACACACACACACACACACACACACAGTACACACACACACACACACACACACACACACACACACTCTCACACACACACACACACACACACACACACACACACACACTCACACACACACACACACACACACACACACTCTCTCACACACACACACACACACACACACACACACACACACACTCTCACACACACACACACACACACACA
Organism: Alosa sapidissima; assembly: GCF_018492685.1. Taxonomy (NCBI): domain Eukaryota; kingdom Metazoa; phylum Chordata; class Actinopteri; order Clupeiformes; family Clupeidae; genus Alosa; species Alosa sapidissima. The sequence continues at coordinate 22,418,334 of NC_055974.1, forward strand.
CTCTCACACACACACACACACACACACACACACACCCCATCGGCACACGCCTCTGCAGCCTCACCATGCGTTGAGTCCCCCCTACCTGGTAGTCCAGGATGCTGAAGCCCAGTCCCATCTCCCCTTTCTCCAGCTCGATGTCCTGCACGTCCGTCTCCCACATGGCCAGGGGAGACGCCAGAGGCTCCTCCGCCATGCTGGCATCCTGCGCAACGACGCCCACGCCGATACCCACGCCCTTCCCCGATTCGCCGGGAGACAGGAAGTCCTCCAGCTCAGCGCACACCTACGTAAGTATCCAGAACAATCCCATAGTAACAGTATTAATGACAGTGGTGCTTCTGCAGATTAAGTGCTATTAAGAGCCCAGCTCTTGCAGTTCAGTTCGACAGGGAAAGTTTAGCTTCCACTAACAACCCTGTGGTTATGAACTACAAAGCACAAATACTGGCTGAGTATACTAAATTATATACAGTGGCTTGTAACGTATACTAAATTATACCCATTGGCTGGTAGTGTATACTAAAGTATACACAAAGAGTGGGTATGTATATTAAAGTGTACACAAAGACTAAGTGTATTCTAAAATATACACAAAGACTGACTAAGTATTCTAAAATATACACAAAGACTGGGAAGATATACTCCAGTATACACAACGACGTACTTTAGTACTTTACTTAACATATACTACATTGGAACATGTTTTGGATAATAACAACTGCTAAATCGATAATAACAAATAAAGTATAACTTTAACTATAACATGCTTTGGATACAAATGCTACAAATGATAAATCATGCTAAATGGATGCATGCAAATGCAATAATGAACAAAAAGCTGTGTGTGCTTCTCTATGCTGTGTGCTTCTCTAAGCTGTGTGTGCTTCTCTATGCTGTGTGCTTCTCTAAGCTGTGTGTGCTTCTCTGTGCAGTTCTCCACAAAAGAAGATGCAAAACCACCCTGGCCTGAGTGACGTATAACATGTGCTAATTCTCCACTTCATCATAAAAAAGCACAGCTCCCAGGTCTCCTCCAATCATGCACGTCCAAGCAAATGAGGCGGCGAATGTCCGCCCGCCGGCCCGCGCGCGCACACACACACACACACACACACACACACACACACACACACACACACACACACACACACACTCATACTCTCTCTCTCTCTCTCTCACACCCACGCGCAAAGGTGAGCTGACAGAGTGTGGCTGCTGCTCTGCTCACGCTCCACTTTGCTGAGCTATCACTCGAGGTCTTCAACTGAGCTGAGCTGAGCTGAGCTGAGCTGAGGGGAGTAGAGGTTGTTTCAGCATTAATGAACTGTCATACCTCCCCTCTCATCCCCCCCTGAATAATCCCCCCTCATCACGGCAATATCTCTTAGCTCTCAGTGAGTGTGTGTGTGTCTGTGTGTGTGTATGTGTGTGTGTGTGTGTGTGTGTGTGTGTGTCTGTGTGTGTGTGTGTCTGTGTCTGTGTGTGCGTGTTTGAGGGAAGACAGTTGAAATCTGTCACCTAGTAAACCGTATCAGTAGGAGACCAGGAGAGCACTATGCATTACACAAAAGATATCCATGATTATATTCATAGAAATTTGGTTTCTCGTCTGAATTATAATATTCAGTGCCGATCTTAGCAGAGTCCAATAAAAAAAGGGTTTGGAAATATATCAAAGATGACAAAAAAAACAATTAAACCAATTAAAATGTTATGGTACATTAATTTGGGTAATTTGGTTAAGCCACCTCACTGATTCGTATATTTAATAAATGTTACTACAGCAAGGCATCTGTCTAATGCTGTCAAAATGAACGTGTTAATTATTTTCAAAAATAAAGAGTAAAAAACTAAACAGTAATTTATTGTGGATGACCACAATTGAGCCTATTTCATTCTCAAAGGCTAATTTCATTCTCTGACCTAAGCTCAATTGTACAGCTAGGATGAAGACCATGGTATCAATAAACTAATTTATATTTGTATCACTCTTGACATGATCACACATTGTATGCACAATTGCACAATTTCAACCCAAATTTTGCTGCTCTTATTTCTTCATTGTATGTGCCTTCCTATTTTTACTTTTTATATTGTTTACTTGAATGTTATGTTTGTGGACCTAATTCGTAAAATATGTCTTGTCTCCACCGTGGGATAGTGGGAAACGTAATTTTGATCTCTTTGTATGTCTTGACATGTGAAGAAATTGACAATAAAGCAGACTTTGACTTTGGCATGGGTATAACTGGCATGGTCATTTTTCCAAAAAGGTATTTGAATTCTCTCTCTAGGTGAGGGAGAACAGAGGGGATCTTCACCGTACCGCACCGGTCCAACTTTTCTGTCAAGTTCAACTGGCCTCATACTCCACCCCCCCCCCTCTCTCTCCTTCCTTCTCTCTCTCTCTCTCTCTCTCTCTCTCTCTCTCTCTCTCTCTCTCTCTCTCTCTCTCTCTCTCTCCTTCTCTCTCTCTCTCTCCATGTTTGTTGCCTACCTTTGCACCCGCCTCCGTGGCGACCTCCTCCAGCCCCAATTGGCCGGCGTCCCTGTCCGTCTGCAGCAGCAGCAAGGGGGCGGGCCGGCAACAGGCCATGTACACAAAGACGGGCAGCTCCTTGAGGATGCTCACTACCTCCTTGTGGGTCTCGCCGATAAGAGGGATCCCATTGACCTGCAACAACCATCAATCACTGGCAGCCCCTCACAAGAGGACACGGTCCTCACACTGGCAGAAACAATGGAATAATGGAGCGTCCCCCTGATGAATACAACCCCAGGCTTTTTTTGGCGGTGGAAATGGATGTGTGTTTTGTTGTCTGTGTGCGCTTTGTGGGTTTGTGGGGGATTTGTGGGGGAAAGGCAGCAGTGGCCAAAGGAACCACAATTGGACGAGGTCCCCCCGGTGGGATTTTGAGCCGGGTTTCTATTTTACAGCCTGTCATTTAATATCAGCCTCGATTTAATTTAATTTCATCTTCATTTTCACACCATTATGCAGCTGTAATTCAATTTCAATGAAATGCCTTTCTGTATGTGACTTTGGTTTGGCAAAGCTATTTCCACTAATGTGCTTTAAACACAATCAAAGCCTGTGTGATTTAATGGTTTGCTTCAATCAAACTGGTTTGGAGCAGGCTTTTCAGTAGGAGTATTTACCGAGTGAATGTAAAGAATTGAGTGTGTGTATGTGTGTGTGTGTGTGTGTATGTGTGTATGTGTGTGTGTGTATGTGTGTACACGTGTGTGTGTGTGTGTTTTGACATGTCTGACTGACCTCGAGCAGCTCGTCTCCGCTGTAGAGTTTCCCACAGCGTCCCACCGGCCCCTCTGGCAGCACGGAGCGGATGTAGTGGTGACCCCCACTGGCCTCCAGACTGATGCCCAGACCACTGCTCTCACTGAACTTCTCAACCTGGGCCACCTGTCACACACACACACACACACACACACACACACACACACACACATACAAGCTTAACTAGATTTCTAAAGAAATATGAATATGCATTTCTGGTCTCTTCTGTTAAACGCACAGCACTGGGAGGGGATCAAGGCAGAGAAATGAAAACTAGGCGAGGGAGAACAGAGGGGATCTGCACCGGCGTACAGTACACCACCACATTCCCACAATCCCCTGGGTCCACAGGAGGAGGACACAATGGATACTTCAGTCCAACTCTTTTCTCAAGTTCCACTGGCCTTATACTCCTCCATCCCACCTCTCTCTCAATGTCCAAAAGAAAGTTTTGAAACTTGCTTTGTTTGTAGAAGTTTCTCAGAATTAGGCATTTCTAGAAACTTCATAGTCAAGCAGCTCCTCAACACATCCAGACAGAAGCTGACTGTGAAAAGTGCAGCCCAGTGTACTTACTACCCCCCTGTGTACTTACTACCCCCCAGTGTACTTACTACCCCCCTGTGTACTTACTACCACTTCATTGCTGGGCCCGAGAGCGTTCTGCCACCTCTTCATCAACTCCTCTTCCTCCACAGCGGTTAGCTTTATTCCTTAAATACAAACAAATAGGACATATTACACGCAAAAAAAAGTGACAGCAAAATGTCATTCAAAAATAACCAATAATCACAAATGAATTAAAAAATTAAAACAACAAAAAAAATAAACAAGCATTTTTTTTGGTGTTGTTTTACAAAAGTGAATCATACGATGTAAAGCTGGTACACTAATCACAGAGGAGGGGGAGAGTAGAAAGGATCAGGGTGGAAAGTGTGCAATCACAGAGCATCTGCAACAGGACCAAGCACCAGAGAGTCCAGCTGAAATAACATATCTAGAAAATGGGTCTGTCATCGAAAGAGATAAGAACTGATTACTTCAGCGCTGGAAAGATGCGAGAAAAAGCAATGACAGGAATGCAAGATGGAAAAATCGCCCGCCCAAAATGGGATCAGGAGAGAGATATCGAAGGCAGACCAGCCCACAACCAACAAAGTCTGTCATACGGGATACAAAAATCATAGCAGACAGTTGGACATGAGGGGGAGTCACCAAACTACCCAAACAGGCTGACCTGACAGACTGAGACAGATCAAGATGCATGACTTCATTATTAGCCTCTAGCAAGATCTTTGGAAAGGTGCTAGTTATCCGCATCAAAGATGGAGTAGACCCAAAACTGAAGGATGAGGTTGCAGATTGTTACTGGGTAACAGCATTGCATAATATAACAGCATGGCAACCCTGAGGAGAAGTGACAGACAGGTCGACCAAGGACAACCTGGACAAGAACTTGAGGGGTATTCCATGTACGTGGTTTAGTGACAAACCTGGGTAAGTTAACTCAGAGTAAGGTGTAAACCTCCTAACAAAGGAGCTGTATGGCTTCATTCTCCTAACACAGTGTTTCTCAAAGTGTGGTCAGGGACCACTGGTGGTCCGCCCGCTATCCCAAGTGGCCTGCGAGTAAACGTCGTAAAAAATAATATAGATGAGGTGTTTGCAATAATGTAAAGTGATTTTGTTTTTGTTGGTTAGGTGGTCCTTGGTCTGAAAAAAAGTTTGAAAAACACTGTTCTAACAAAACAATGCCATAGAGCACTTGTTAAGACAGGTCGACCAAGGACAATCTGGACAAAAACTTTTGAAAAATAGTAATAATGTAGGCTAGAATTCTGGAGTGATGCTGGAACTACAGCTGAAGACAGAGAGAATTGGAAAGAGAGCAGTCTGGCCTCATATGCCCAAAGGCATGAATGAGAGATGTTTTGTAAAATAATAATAATAATAATAACAATAATAAAAAATAAAATCAATTAAATATTCACCAACTGCGTATTTTGAGGAATCTTCAGGCTTTAATAAAATATAAACCTGGACATATGGAGTCAAATGTAAAATGATCCTACAGAATGTATTATTTAGAAAAACAGAAAAAAACTTAAAAGTTAATACTCTAGAGAAAGACATCCAGGCATGCCATCCTTCACTTATCTCAACAACAACATTCAGCACATTCTATTCAGCACTTTTCCTGCTCAAGCACATTCATAGTTTAGATCTGATTTTGCTTACAAGTACGTTCACAGTCACTTTATGCTTATCTATCTGCAGTTCTGGTTCTAGTATTTTGCAGCCATGTTTAGCTTGTTTTGGGCCAAAGTCCGCTGTAACTAGAACTGTAAGCTCATCCTAATTTGAGACAACCACAATTGGGGTGTATTTCAAACAGCATGGTTTACAGGGGCTGCAAAGCGGTCAGCAGAAAAAAAAGAGCCTTATCTCGCTGGCGCAGACTTGAGAGAGGAATTGACCACTCACCCTCCTTAACCTCGGCGTCAATGGCGTCGATGGCCTCGGTGACCGCTTGGCTGGAGAAGTCTGAAGCCAGGGCAGAGCACACCTTCTCTTCTGGTGAAGAAATGCAACAGATGTGTGTAAGCACAACCATGTATCCAACACTGCAGTGTGATTGCTCGGACACACACTCACACACACTCAATCACTCACACACACATAAACACATACACACACATTCATCCAACAACACTGTCTGTCACTCACTCACCCACTCACCCACCCACTCACTCACTCACTCACTTGCACACTCACACACTCACACACAGCCATGTGAATGAAGGTTTGAAGGTTTGAATGTTGAATCAGCTTCTTGTCGCACTGTAAAAACATGTAAGCCTAGTCTAGGCGTTCTAGCCTCCCTCTGCCTCTGAGATGAGTTTACTATGATTGGGCTGGTCTCGTTTAGAGGGCTGGCCAATTACAGAGATGCTCGGAGCTGAATTCCCTATGCAGGGTGGAGAGGAGGGCTTCACACAAACAGGGCCTGTAATTGTGGTCAAACTCTGATGGGGGGAGGAGTGGGAGTTGCTTTGAAGGTTCATACACACACAAACACACATAGACACACACACACACACACACACACACACATAAAAACACACACACACACAATCACATAAAAACAAACACACCATAAACCAACATGGACTAAGGATAGAGAGTGAGATTGGATGGATGCAGGTGTTTGAGAGGTTCCACTGAATACAAATAGTATATGCACTGACCGACACACACACACACACACGCACACACACACACACACACACACACACAGCCAACCAACCAACCATGCGCAACCACCCAAG
>NC_055974.1:22427463-22429963 GCF_018492685.1 Alosa sapidissima
ACACACATACACACCCACACACACCCACACACATGCACATACACACACACACACACACACACACATACGCACACCGCAGCTAATCAACTCAATTGAGCCTAAACATCTCAACTGTTTAGAACATTCAAGACCACTCACCGCGATGATCTGGTCTCCGACATGAATTCGGCCATCTTGCTCCACTGCGCTGTCTTTCGTGATGCTCTTGACAAAAATACCAGAGGGCTCTGCAACAGGATATTACACGCATCAGAGGTTAAACGCACAGCACTGGGAGGGGATCAAGGCAGAGAAATGAAAACTAGGCGAGGGAGAACAGAGGGGATCTGCACCGTACACCCCCACAATCCCACAATCCCCTGGGGCACAGAAGGAGGACACACTGGATACTTCAGTCCAACTTTTCTCTCAAGTTCAACTGGCTTCATACTCCATTCTCTCTCTCTCTCTCTCTCTCTCTCTCTCTCTCTCTCTCTCTCTCTCTCTCTCTCTCTCTCTCTCTCTCTCTCTCTCTTGTCTCTCACGTCTGTCTGTCTGTCTGCTGTATATATTATTATATATTAATATATTAATATATTATATTGTTATAAGTAGAGCATTTGGCTCATAGACAATAACCTGAGAGACAAATAACATCCCCTATTCTTAACAGCAGAGGACAGGGTCCATACTGTTGCCTTCTTATTATAACAAAGGCACTGCTACGAAAGCCAATTTACATATCAAAGTGTTTATCCTTCGGTTAAGCACAAGGGCATGGTAAATAATTAAGTGTGTGTGTGGAGTTCGGGGGACAGGTACGCGAGTATGTGTGTGCTCACCTGAGTTCTTGTCCCCCACGTATCCAGCGATGGTAATCCCCAGGCCCTGGGCGTTCTTTGTCAGGCTCACGTCAAATGCGTCCTTCGCTGCCTCCTCCTCCTCATAGCCCTGAGGAACGAAGGAAACACACACGCACACACGCACACACACACACACACGCACACGCACACACACAAGCACACGCACGCACACACACACACACACACACACACACACACACACACACACACACACACGCACACACACACAAAACGCAAGACTGTGAGAGATGAAGTGAGAGGGTTTCATCCAAACTCCTAACCCCAATCATTCCACAGATAGTTTGGGAGTTAGACACAAACTAGCCAAAAATAGCAATAGGAAAAGCAACCCCACCCCCATGAACTCTAAAGTGTTTCTTCCTGATATCACAGACTTTGGTCCTGAGAAAGTCGTACTAAAGAGATTCCTGTGAGAATATTATTCAGTGGGTACTAGCGATTGACTTTGGCTCAGCTTTGGTCGGCCATAATTATTTGCCGCATGATGCCAAACCATGGGAGCCAGCTAAGTCCATACCACAACTCAATTGGGCTCCGAGTTACCATGACGAAAAGAAATGGAACTAGAGAGACAAGTAGTCTATAATAGTAAGTCTATAGGGGATATTCCCTTGTTTTAAGCACAAACATTTGTCATTAACCACACACATAACAGCATTTAAACTGTGTGCTATGAACCAAACAAAAGTATGGTGCGTATCCTACACATACAAGATGGGTGACTTTCCTAATACTACATTTATTTACATTTCCTAATACTACATGCATTTACATTTACAAAAAGTAAAAATTGAAAACAACACCAGGCTGACTAGATCTGACAGGCGGTGAAGATGATATACTCTTACATCATCCTACATTATAAGATTTTTTTTGACTATCAAGACTAACATTTTTCAGGCTGTCCGCAACCTTTACCAATTCCCTCAATCAGAGAAGCTGAGAAAACAAAGAGCAAATCTCAACGTACTCTAAAATGCTCAACACCAGATAACACCAGATGTTCCATTTACTTTTTCTGCTAAAATATGGCAGCTGCTTACAGGCCATCAAAGACACCTAAATGAATGTGTGATACCATAATTTCCTGACTAGATTGTACACTGATTTTGCAAAATGTCTTCAGCTAGGAGGTTAATAAGCAGGTGAGGGCTATACATGGGAATGCATTTGTTTTCTTTATTCTTCTTTAGGATTAAAGCACGACCTGATTCTGATTCATTGGGTTATTGGGCACTGCAGTTAAGTGACATCAGGCAACGTTTTCGTGTTAATTAATCATCTTCGTAAGTCGGTATATGGTTAAATGACTTATTACAGGGCGAATGAAGACTCTCTCGCCCGCCTCTACTGCCTATAGGAAGAATATCCCGCTTGTAAGTTCGGTGTATCCTACCCGCGACCTTAAGTCTCACAAAGTCAGACATCGCGAGAAGCAGGATCAGTTTACATCCTGCATCCCCAGCACAGAGGCGGGCTAACGAAACCCGGCTAGCGATTGTTGCAAACGTGTGTATAATGGCAGAGCCGGCGAAGAAGCAGCGAAACCCCTTGACGGAAGATGCAAAGAAAAGGAAAAGAGCTTCAGACCGAGCGACGGCTCGCACACGTATCGACACGTACAGACGCTAGGGGGA
>NC_055974.1:22437463-22492922 GCF_018492685.1 Alosa sapidissima
GACAGAAAGGGGGGAAGAGAGAGAGAGAGAGAGAGTGAGGAACTCATCTTACTACTCTGTAAACAGTTGCATCAGAGTTAACTTCACACATAAAAACACCAGTGACAACCGGAGACAGTGGGCCATGATGCAGAAAGACGTTTTCCAGCCTCTAGTCTACAAGGGCAAATGTGATGCGATCTAGGACAGCCCTTCACATGGTTCACTCAAAAATCCTTGATTTTTGCTCCATTTTTACCCTCTATGGTGAAATTTCTCCAACTTAAAATTCTGATACCATCCTGGCAACATTCTGGACACTGTCCCCTAGCAAAATCCTGGATACCATCTGGATACCAATATCTGGGATGTTGCTAGGATGGTATCAGAATCATATTGTAAAAGCACCAATTACCGGCCCTTTCGTTTGAAAATTCTAAAACAACTATGTTTTTTAATACTTCAAAATAACATTTGATAAATGAACCTTAGCCATAGGTGTGTAGATTTGAACAAAATCTAGTTTGGTTCTTACCGGGGCTTTTACTGCCTGAAATATCCGATTTTGTTTACCACGCGCTAGTGCTGTGCAAGCAAGCAAAATCAGTTTGATTCATGTGTTTTCAAATCAAAATTCCACTGGAGCTCCAAGCGGATTTGTACACGAAGCCTTACAACACTGTTTACAGCTCTTCAAGTCATGGAAAAATGTAATGTAGATAATTTAGATACACTTAAGGTGTGGGTGCTTGCGTTTCTTTAGGAATCCGCCGTCTTGGTTTGTATAGAAATGAATATTAAGTGACACATACACGCAAGAGGTCGGAAATATGGGTTGGTCGGTAGTAGGTGACGTTCCAATAAGTTGGTAAAATTGCAGGGTCGGGAAGGGTTTTCCGAGATCACATCACAAATAGTCTATTCTATTGTACTTATTCATCATAGTTTGGTTGATAACACTCTACTGTTCTCTCAGCCCACATGTCTCACAGAAACACTAAAATAATATAGCAGAAAAAAAGTAGATTTTTGCTAGAGCCTTTAAGTGCACATGGCTGGACTTTTGCTTTAGCAAGTCCTGGGGTTGACCGCTTGTCCGAACTGCATGTGAGCGTTTGACTGCCACGTAGAGCATTGAGTACACTCTGTCCACACTCAACTGTGTCGTATTTCTCATTCAAAATAACAGGACAGCATGAGCAACAGAAAGAAAATACGGGACGGGACGTCCAACAAAACTGCTGAAAACGTTGCACGGCACTGTGTCGTGTCATATCCTGTTAGGACATTCCAATGTAAAACACATGAATCAAACTGATTTTGCTTGCTTTTACCGCATGTAGTTAGAGCACTCTAGCGAAAGGAGAAAGCAGAAAGCAGGTCTTGAACCCGGGTCTCCGGGGCACTAAACCTGCTGATTGACCGCAACGCCGAAGAGCCAGGGCCGTTGGTACTGTATGGCAGTCAGAGCGCACACTCAACCGTAGTGACGGCACTCCCATCACAAGCACGGTGTAAGGGTGAATAGAACAGGGGCACGGCTGTCCCTGCTCACCTATGTGCGATGCTGCCCAGCTGGATCTCCTGGACGAAGATGCCCAGCTCCCCGCGGTTCTCACTGCGGAGTCCCACCACACTGAAGCCCAGGCCGCCCGACAGCGGCTTCAGAAGGTCAATGGAGGTCACGTACCGACCCTGAAACACACAAACACACACACACACACACACACACACAGACACACACAGACACACACACACACACACACACACACACTCACACACACGAAGGTTTCAGGATAAGGTATACATTTATAAATCTATATAAATGCAGTCAATTTATCATCAGTAAACTAAAAGTACACTTGTAGTGCATCTTTAGTAGCATCATTTTTGCAAAAACTTTACTACTATTACACCTTAAAATAACATAACACTTTACGTATATTATAATGAACTAAAAGATCATTATATATATATATAGTATCTTCACTAGTTTACTACTAGTTTACACTTAAGTTTACTATTATAAACTGAAAGTGGGCCAATTTAATCCGAAGAAGTATTAAAATAGTGCATTTACAAGTCTAGCATATTTCTACTAATGAACTCACTAAAGAAAGTAAGCTTGAGAATTATACTTTAACTGTACTGTAAAGATTACCTAAAAAAAATTAACTTTAAGTATACCATTTTTTGGTAAGGATCATCATTTTCTCATTATCAATTAGTTCTGATATAAACCATCACAGATTTGAGCCATGCATGGCTAGTAAATTAGAGAAATGAGACAGCGCTTGATTAGATAATAAATGTACCTGGGCCATGGAGCGAATGATGCGCTCAAACTCATCATGGGTGGGTTTCCCATTGACTTGTGAGCTGTCCTGTCCAAAATGGCTGCCGTTTTGGTGGGCCAGGCCATAGGGCTCTGTGAAGTCGGAGTTTAGGACCGGGAGCCCAATCCCCTGCTGCCAAGGAATGCAGAGAATGTGAGTCTGTTAGTCTGTTAGTCAGTCAGTCAGTCAGTCAATTCACATTCACTTCAGGGGGGGCTTCTTTTATATAAAAACTACAGGCCTCTGACTGGGGGGGGGTATGTATGTGGGTATTATTCCACATACAACACAAGCCATTAACAGCATTATGAACTGCTGGGACATTCTCAGGGAAGCTAAAAACAAAGGGTGGAAGAGCAACATATGTCAGCATCCCTTTCTATCTCTCTCCCTCTCTCTCTCTCACACACACACACACACATACACAAATTCTCTCTCTCTCTCTCTATCGCTCTTTCCCTCCCACTCACTCTCTCTCACACACAGACACAGACAGATTACTCAGTCTAGATTCCACAAGCTCCAAAAGCATAGCTTGCATACCTCCACTCCACACACACACTCACACACACACTCACACACACACACACACACACACACACACACACACACACACACCTCCTCTCTGCTCTGCTCTCTCCCCACATAGCCTAGCCTGGTCTAGCCTAGAATCTATCATGGACCTGCCACTGATTCAATTCAACAGGCTTTAAAGAAGCAATGCCCTGCAGGACCTTATTTGCACAAAACACAATTGACACATTACGTATAACTAAGGGTGGTGAATGGCTCTAATCAGGATCATGGATATTTACTCATAATAGAAAGCAGCCCCCCACCCCCCCCCCAAATAGAAAGCACCCCCTCCCCAGACAGAGAGAGAGAGAGAGAGAGAGAAAATGAAAATGTGTTAATTATCCAGTCGACCTATTGTCAGTGGTCACTCATAAAAGGCCCAATTGTCTCTGCAGCACAATTGTGAATCATTTAGCAAATTATCAGTGACCAGAATGAAGTAGCCACAATTCGTCAGATGTACAGTATGTGGTGTTTCATTGCCCTGGTATTTGTACAGAGACAGAGCTTTACAGAAGAGATAGCAGAAGATCATTTAACTTGTTTACTTTATTTTCTTTTCATAAATACAAACTAATTTAATGCTCCACTAAAATGGCTAGCATGAGAGGCTAGTGAGTCAGTACAGTCAGTTAGTATACTTTGCGTGTACCTGACATAGCTGACAGCTGACTGTGTCTTTGCCACTGAACTCATACGCAAACTGAAGCAGTATAATCTGGCATGCTCGGAGGAGTGGAGGTGCAATAGCTTGTTATCCAACACTGATTAGCCGCTAATCCTTTAAAGATAATGGTCTTGAGCTGATGTTCGTCAGCATCTCGGCCACTACTGTCATATTTGTTTCCGCCCCCCCATAGTGACTGCCTATGTCCCTTGGATATGGAAGAAATGAGATAAGATGTTAAGCTTTAGAAGATCTTGAGCTTATTTAATTTGAAGTGAACAACAGGGGCTTTAAATAGCCTAATAGTGTGCTGTAAGATACAGATTGGTGCTTTGGGTTATTGTTTTAAACTGGTGTGTGTGTGTGTGTTTGTGTTTGTGTGTTCAGGGTAAAGTAACAGTGTTAAGCATGTCTTGTATTGGTAATTCAATGTCTGAGTATATATGTGTGTGTGGGTTTGCGCGCGTGTGTGTGTGTGTGTACTTATCGGATGTCCATATACCATGTGTCCACATGTGTGTGTGTGTGTGTGTGTGTGTGTGTGTGTGTGCGTGTGTGTGTGTGTGTGTGTGTTCGTGCGTGTCGTGAAGGTGAGGTAACAGCGTTAAGCATGTCAGTGTAGGGACTGTGTGGCGATCTGACTGGTCGATGGCAGTCCATGCGCTGAGCTAACACTGAACTCCCATGAGCCCTTGAGTGCTCGAGGAGTCACATGTACTTTGTTAGTGGCGGCTAAGAGGATTAAACCTCCAGTTTGGTTCTTGCACATTTAAGAAATTGTTTCTGCCCCACTTCACCCTGCCCGTCTCTGCCCCCCCCCCCCCCCCCCCCCCCGCCCCCACCCCCCACTGCCCCCGTCTGACTGGCTTGTTGTCATGGTGACATGGACAATGCTAGATCTGCCGACCCACGCAAACAAAAAAAAAAAAAAAAGTTCCTTGGAGTTCATTCAGAGAAAGACAAAGTCTGAGTTACCAAACTCTGACACAAACGAGCTGGCAACTGTTGCTGTGGCATCGGCACTCCCCTTTGTTTCAGTCACACCATTTAGAACTGAAATGTTTTGATTCCACCACCGCCGCCACCCACACCCACACCCCCACCTCCTACCTTCCAGCCATCTTGAGTTTCCTTTTCTGTAGTCTTTGCCCTCTCCATTCTCTTTGATACTTTCTGCTTTATATTATTCATGAGTGCAGCTAGGCTCCATTTAACATCGTTATCAACGTAATTGCCTGAGAGCAAAGCATGGAGACTCGAGGAGGCTAGTTTATTATTCCACACAAGCCATTAACGGCGTTACGGAGAGCGGCGACATTCTTTTTTTTTTTGGGGGGGGGGGGATATGCCATGGGTGGAGGAACACCATGCGTCAGCATCCATCTCCCTAACAGACACCCAAATTGACTCACACACACACACACACACACACACGTATGCACACACACACACACACACACACTTCCGCACACACCTACAGACCCATATGCAAAATAGAAGGCAGCAGATTTTTCTTGGAATCTCCATTCCTCCAGTATCCCAGACTCCTACATTCCTCCATCTCCCCCCCCCCCCCCTCACTCACCACTGCTCCTCATCCCCTGCTCTCATCTCACCCAGACACCATCTCAATCTGGACCGGTTCTGTTAGGATCTCACCCAGACACCATCTCAATCTGGACCGGTTCTGTTAGAATCTCACCCAGATACCATCCAGGCTGGTTCTGTTAGAATCTCACCCAGACACCATCTCAATCCAGACTGGTTCTGTTAGGATCTCACCCAGACACCATCTCAATCCAGACTGGTTCTGATAGGATCTCACCCAGACACCGTCTCAATCTGGACCGGTTCTGTTAGGATCTCACCCAGACACCATCTCAATCCAGACTGGTTCTGTTAGGATCTCACCCAGACACCGTCTCAATCTGGACCGGTTCTGTTAGAATCTCACCCAGATACCATCCAGGCAGGTTCTGTTAGAATCTCACCCAGACACCATCTCAATCCTGACTGGTTCTGATAGGATCTCACCCAGATACCATCCAGGCTGGTTCTGTTAGAATCTCACCCAGACACCATCTCAATCCTGACTGGTTCTGATAGGATCTCACCCAGACACCGTCTCAATCCAGACTGGTTCTGATAGGATCTCACCCAGACACCATCTCAATCCAGACTGGTTCTGATAGGATCTCACCCAGATACCATCCAGGCTGGTTCTGATAGGATCTCACCCAGACACCGTCTCAATCTGGACCGGTTCTGTTAGGATCTCACCCAGATACCGTCTCAATCCAGACCGGTTCTGTTAGAATCTCACCCAGACACCGTCTCAATCTGGACCGGTTCTGTTAGGATCTCACCCAGATACCGTCTCAATCTGGACCGGTTCTGTTAGGATCTCACCCATACACCGTCTCAATCCAGACTGGTTCTGATAGGATCTCACCCAGACACCATCTCAATCTGGACCGGTTCTGTTAGGATCTCACCCAGACACCGTCTCAATCTGGACCGGTTCTGTTAGGATCTCACCCAGATACCGTCTCAATCTGGACCGGTTCTGTTAGGATCTCACCCATACACCGTCTCAATCCAGGCTGGTTCTGTTAGGATCTCACCCAGATACCATCTCAATCCAGACTGGTTCTGTTAGGATCTCACCCAGATACCGTCTCAATCTGGACCGGTTCTGTTAGGATCTCACCCATACACCGTCTCAATCCAGGCTGGTTCTGTTAGGATCTCACCCAGATACCGTCTCAATCCTGACTGGTTCTGTTTTGGTTTTTTGGAGGTCCAATTTTGAACCTCCTGAGTCTCGAGTTATGCGTCCTTTATCCCCCACCGCCAACAGACTGTCTGACTCCCACTTGAGTTTCAAAAACATCACACACACACTCACACACACTTACACTCACTCACTCACACACTCATACACTTACCGTATACACTCACACATTCACACTCACACTTACACTCACACACTCACACACTCACACACACCAAACCAAGCTGATACTTTTATGATTTCATTAAACCTCGGGCGGGTCTGCTGTGTCTATTCCGCTAAAGCAATCCCTCATCTGATCTACTTAGTAAAGGACAAAATAAGCACACTGAAGTCTGAACTCTTGGGGCATAGAAAATGAAAGGCAGAGACAAAAAAAAGACAAAATAATTTTTAAAATGTGTTCGGATGGCCTGGGAATAAGCCAAAACCAGAAAAATCTAATAGCTGATCACCCTGAGCTAAATTGAAATAGAAGTACGAAAGGACCTGTTTTTATCCTCCATGCTCTGTCTCCAACTGAAGAATGAGTCACTTTCTTTCTCTGACATTATGTAATTCTGGCTTTGCGTCACTGCATACCACAGACACAGTTCTACAGCTTCTCTTGAATGCACTCTCCTAGGCATCCACACTGCCCTATCTGAACAACTGGACACCTCTACCTTTAGAGCAGCTACACATGATTTATGCTAATTTAATATCTCTTCCTCTGGGAAAAGGTCAATCTGCTGGAAGTATATTAGCCGCATGTGTCCTTAAACAATATGGGAAATGATTGAAGCAAAATGACAAACTGTTTCTATTTTTAAGATAAAAGGGAGAAAGATATGAACCTTTAGGCCTAGTGTTGTATGCCTTTAGTGTTGTATTAAACTCAAGTTTATTATGCCAGGTTTGCACCTGACGTGTTCATTTTGCAGACTTATTTTCAAACAAATGTTGTTAACGTTTTTTTTTTATTTTTTAACCGTTAAAAAACGGATGTTCTTTTACCATGTCTTTCTGAAGCTCAAAAACAGACTTGTGTTAGTCATACTTCTAAGCAGCAGACTGTGGGGGGCGCACACCCCTGTATTCCTTTTGGTGTTTTCCTCTTTGACGCCTTTTCTTTGGGGTACTGACTCATGCTTAAGAAATGATTCTGTAGAGACTTCAGGTTCTATTGTCCTAAGAAAAGTGGGGGACCTCTGAAAACATCCATTCCCGGCATCCACTGCCGTTCCTACTTAATCAAACGAGGCTTTATTGGCACGAATGAATGAACTCCGTGTCTGAAACTATGCAGGTCGGTTTTAATTAGCACCAAAGCCGACCTTTCTCCCGACTCTTCCCACTCTCCCCTCACATTTTATTATGTGTTGATCTTTGATTTTGCAGTCAGTGGAGCTGACCAGTTTCACATTTCACTACAAGTTGGACACTGTTGTGTATGTGACAAATGAAAGCTGTTGAACTCTCTCTCTCTCTCTCTCTCTTTCTCTCTCTCTCTCTCTCTCTCTCTCTTTCTCTCTCCGCCTCTCTCGTTGCCTTACCTGGTCTTTGAGATGCTGCACAGACTTCTGCAGGGCGAGGATCTGGTGGAATAGGGGGCTCTGCAGCACAGACTTGAGGAGGCCCAGCTTCTCCTCGGTGGGCACCTCCCCCCGCTCCTTCAGTTTGGCCTGGAGACGCTCCACCGCCTGCAAGGCACGCTGGGTATCTGCAAACCATCACATAGTTTAGTGACAGGAGTGCTCTCTGTCTCTCTCTCTCTCTCTTTCTCTCTCTCTCTCTGATCCCCCCTCCATTCTTTCACTATCTCCCTTTTCCTGCTGTCTTCCCACACCTCCTTTATCTGTCTCTTTTTGTAAAATGCCAGAAAATGCATGTAAACATTTCACGCTTTCCTTTTACCTGTTTAACTGTACTAATCCTACAGTCAGATAACCACACAGCCAGGGCTGCACCAGGTCTGTACCTGAAGCGCTACATTTACGGCGCATAAAACTAGTTTTAGAAAACTGGTCTAATTTTTAGAACGTACGCGCCACGGTCACATATGGTGTAGCCAGTTCCATTGATTACAGTGGAAGCTAATTGTTGTGGCAATTGTCTGGACCTTGACAGGCAAAGAGCAAATGTGAATTCAAGGTAATTTAAGAGCAAAATCAACTTGCTAATTTAACACCATGAGCAAGATCCTAAGCACAAACATGGGTGGGCAAGTGCAAGGCTCCCACTCACCACACGGTTGCTTCAGTTCACTTTAGTTCAGCGAGACATTTTGCTCACACACACATTCACAAACACACACGCAAATACACACACGCACTCGCACACACAAACAGCTACACAAACACCAATCACACAGATACACCACAGAACTGTGAGTCTCTCCATCTACTCTCTCTCTCTCTTACCCCCCCCCCCCCCACACACACACACTCTCCTCTCTCCCTGTGCCAAGTGTGGAGAGCCTCAGAGCCCCTGACCAGGCAAGGGTAGCCAAAGTGGCCCCCAGTGGACTCTAGCATGGCGCAAACACAGCCATTCACCAGTCAGAACAGATTTCCTTTCTCTCCAGCCTCTGCCACCACCTGCGCCACTGCTCACCACTAACGCTGCTCACCACTAACGCTGCTCACGTCACCACTACCACTAACGCTGCTCACGTCACCGCTACCACTAACGCTGCTCACCACTAACGCTGCTCACGTCACCGCTACCACTAATGCTGCTCACCACTACCGCTACTACTCACCGCTGCTACTGCTACTCACCGCTACTCACCACTACCGCTGCTCACGTCACCGCTACTGCTAAGGCCATCCTTAAAAATATTTTCGTTTGCCGTAACCCGACCGACCCTGTCAATTTAGAACCGACCCAAATATTTATTTTTTTCCCCTTTTAGTCCGACCGACTTGCCGGTTGTAAACTTGCGTTAATACCGACCGATTGTTTTTTTTTACTCTAAACAACCAATACAAATGCAATAAAATAATAGTTCTTTTAGTAGGCCCAAGTATTGTGAATATAAATTACCTACATGCAAACGTGGCTCACTTAAAAAAAAAAACCTGTGGCGTCATCTCTACACCATTGGTTTTACGCATGTCACTTCGTTTCATTCACACAAACTGATAACGCTGTTACGAAGTTCTGGAAGAACTGTGGCCAGATCTTTTCTCATCCCTTCTCCCCCTAGTCTAGCGGTGACCGTGTCGGAGTATTGGAATTAGTTGTGGTCTATTCAGCATTTCTCAAAATATGGGTCCGCAACATGGAGACTGCTGGTCCGCGGAGTCGTGGAGTGAAATTAGGCCCGGTGCTTCATCTGATAATTTGCTGCGCAGTTGATCAAGAAACCGCGGATCGACGAAAAAAGAAAACAAACGTTTCTGCTATCGGTGTCATTAAACATGGAGCCCTACAATTAAGTGGTGGTATGAGCATTCATTCAATGCGCGTCTGCGCGAGAGAAACTGAAACTAATCGATAACGTTGGTATCAAAGCTCCGCTTCAACCTGTTGGAAGGCTATTTATTTATTTAACGAAACTTAGAACGACGTTGTTTTTTGGAACTTCCTTAGAAACAGAGCAGAGACTGTATAATACACTGTATAGCATTGAGTATTGTATAGTCAAATTTCAATATAACGTGGCCAAGAGCTATTGTAGCCTTCTTTCTGGGTACATGTAGATGAGCCCTATGACCCAAAAGTCTGCCATGACCGGGCCTCAGGTCAAAGAAGTTTGAGAAAGGCTGGTCTATATAACCTGCATCAGAATGAGGTTTGCAATGGTGCGCCTGAAGGCACGGGTTGAAGACCCAGTCAGTTACGTCACGATATGCACATTTGTGTAAATTCATTCCTAGGTAATCACCATGACCAAAATTGAACTTTTTTTTTTACTTTGAATCTTGAAAAAAAAAATATTGACCTACCTACCGACCCATTTTTATTTTTTTTTGGCTGTTACTGCAAACAAAAATATTTTTAAGGATGGCCCAACGCTGCTCACCACTAACGCTACTCACCACTAATGCTGCTCACGTCACCGCTACTGCTAACGCTGCTCACCATTAACGCTGCTCACCGCTAACGCTGCTCACGTCACCACTACCGCTACCACTAATGCTGCTCACCACTACCGCTGCTCACCACTAACGCTGCTCACCGCTACCACTAATGCTGCTCACCACTACCGCTGCTCACCACTAACGCTGCTCACCACTAACGCTGCTCACCACTACCGCTGCTCACTAACGCTGCTCACCGCTAACGCTGCTCACCACTAACGCTGCTCACCACTAACGCTGCTCACGTCACCGCTACCACTACCGCTGCTCACCACTACCGCTGCTCACTAACGCTGCTCACCGCTAACGCTGCTCACCACTAACGCTGCTCACCACTAACGCTGCTCACGTCACCGCTACCACTAACGCTGCTCACCACTAACGCTGCTCACCACTAACGCTGCTCACTAACGCTGCTCACCGCTAACGCTGCTCACCACTAACGCTGCTCACGTCACCGCTACCACTAACGCTGCTCACCACTAACGCTGCTCACCACTAACGCTGCTCACCGCTAACACTGCTCACCAGTAATGCTGCTCACTGCTACCGCTGCTCACCACTAACGCTGCTCACGTCACCGCTACCACTAACACTGCTCACCACTAACGCTGCTCACCACTAATGCTGCTCACCACTAATGCTGCTCACCACTAATGCTGCTCACTGCTACTGCTACTTGTACTCACTGCTGCTAAGGCTACTCACCGCTACCACTGCTCACGTCACCACTAACACTAAGGCTGCTCACGTCACCACTACTGCTAATGCTGCTCACCGCTACTGCTACTACTCACCGCTGCTACTGCTACTGCTGCCTATTCACCCAGGACAGGAGAGCCTATTTACCTCCACTGAAATCATATTATTTTTCCTTCTCCACTGGAGTAGAGAGGTGGGTAATGAAACAGTGTTATGATATGGCAGGACCTGGTCTCCTCTGTGTGTGTGCGTGTTGGGTGTGTGCGTGTGTGTTAGTGTGAGGGCCAAAGCAGAGGTACGACTGCGGAGAACCGTGACCCACTCCGACCCATAGAGAAATCCAATCCCGCGGATGGCATGCTCCAACGGGCAACTGTGAAAACACACACCTGTGCGTGTGTTTGTTGAGTGTGTGTGTGTGTCTGTATTTGTTGTGTTTGTGTGTGTGTCTGTATTTGTTGTGTTTGTGTGTGTGTGTGTGTGTGTGTGTGTGTGTGTGTGTGTGCGTGTGTGTGTGTTGCATGTGCTTGTCTGTGTGAGTGTGTGTGTGTGGGAAGAAGGACATGAATGATTCACTGACTGAGGATATCTGCAGGGTTAAAGCACACAGCCTTTCCACCCGGGGCTTAAACCAGCGTCTGACGCATGTTCAGCACTAAGGCAAGAGCAGAATCATGTAGCTCGGAGATTTCTCCTCCACAGTGGGAGGAGAGGGAAAAAGAGATGGATTTAATCCTGAGTGGAAGAAAGAAGACTTCAAAAAGACATTCCTTTCAGAATAACAATGGCTCTGGCTTGGTGTGTGTGTGTGTGTGTGTATGTGTGTGTGTGTCTGTGTGTGTGTATGCACACGTGTGTAGGTGTGTGTGTGTGTGTGTGTGTGTGTGTGTATATGTGTGTGTGTGTGTGTGTGTGTGTGTGTGTGTGTGTGTATGTGTGTGTGGTGAGGTGAAGCAGGGTAAATATCGAAGAGGGGTTTGTAATTTGTCAAGTAGAGCAAGCCTAAGTCCCTGGCCATTCTCAGCGGGAGAGAATCTGCCCTCTCGGCTGGGTGGAGGTGGCGCTCTGAGTGGGCGCAGGACAAGAGAGCTTTTTGGATGAGGACGAGGTGATTTCTCTGCTCACGGAGCGTAACTAAAACCTAATAGGCCGTACGTGAGTTCTGAAGCGATTCACATTTGGAGAGAGAGATAGAGAGAGAAAGAGAGAAAGAATGAGGAGACACTCTTCTCTTTTGGGGCACAAGCTGTAAACAATCCAATAACAGTGAAGTCTCAATGGACTGTTTTTTTTCTCTCTTTTTTCCTTTTTTTCCCCCCTTTTCGTTGCAGCCAGCTTGCTCTTCTGCACCAGTGCGTTTATCTTATGAGCACGAGGGCTTTTTCACAGAGCATCTGAATCAGGTAATGATATTTGAAGATCACCACATTATCGTCCCATCTCAATCTTCTCCTTCAGCCATTCCATTACCGCAAAACATGTTCATGACAAAGAGAGACTGAATACCACAAAACAACAATCAGCGTTCATTACAGCGTTGATTTTGTATCAGATTGTATGAACTGGTGCAGTAATTTGCCAGAGGCATTATATGCTCCCCCTACCACACACACACACACACATGCACACACACACAGACACACAGACACACACACACACACACACACACACACACACACACACACACACACACACACACAGCAGTAGCAGCAGCGTATTGTGTAAAATACTCACCCATGGTTTCGATCATCTTAACTGGGCTGCTGCTGATGGGGAGGACCTGTCAGTGATTACTCCTTAATGAATACCTGCATGCACAATAGCAGACCAAATGGCTCAGTAACCACAACTCAAGTAAACAAACAAATAAGATGCATCGGTATTGGCATTGGTTATTGGCCAAATTGTTATTTTAACGGAATCGTCCCAGCATTTCACAATTGGTGCATCCCTAACCTCAAGTCATTTAGGAGTTACCTGGTTCCACTCTGAGACTATTATTTGTCCTATGTTTTTCTTATTTTTTCCCGCTATTCTTTTGTGTGTGGGTAGCATGTGTTCATGTGTGTTGTATATCAATGATAAAACATGCGGTTTTGTTTTATGTTCCTCCTATATATTTAATGGTATCAATATATTTTTGTTCAACATTTTTTTATTTTTCAAAATAACCTCTTGTAGTCAACAGTCAACCTCAACCAAATAAATAGACTTCACACGGCAATGAACATGAAGGTCTACACAACTTACCAACACTAAACAAACAAACAGATGGACTCATCCTAACAGATTCACAGCCACTGGTGAAAACACTTTGCTCGTTGTTCTAGTGTAACACCAGGTTCTGAATCAGAGTGACCAGACACTAGGCTACTAATGGATGGACACATTGTGCTCCATACGGCACAGAGCAACGTAAGGGTTTGCCTAACTTCAGAAAACTGTAGCCACTTGGTGGTACACTGATTAAAAGTGGACAGGACGGATTATCAAACGTATTAGATTATATTGCATTCTTTATCACATAAATTAGATTAGTATTGTTGTTGTTGTTGTTGTTGCTGCTGTTGCTGTTGTTATCATTTTACAACCAGAGACTGATTCACATTAATTTAGCCTAACTAGGAAGTGGGTGGAGAGAGGTTCTTCAGAAAACTTGTCATTATTACTGCCTATACTAGATTTAGGACATCCTGTGTTCTCTACCATCATAGAACAGCAATCAATGTTGAGGCCAGATATCTCCAGTATACTCTATTTCTGTGTTTCTCTAGTAGGCCTAACAAATAATAATATTTTTTGCTCCTTTAAAAATCACTTGATCACAGAAACCAGTGCATATTTACATAACATAGCCTAGGCTAGGCCTACATCTTAACCATCCTGTTGTGTTCGTTTTATGTTTACTAGTTTTGTGTCCCCAGTCAAAAATGACCGCTGCATTATAACTTGTTATAAATCCATAGTAGCACACATATTATCATCTAATGTTGTGATAGAGCTTTGCATCAACTTGTGTTCTATTGCATATAACCAGTTTTGTACTTCCATTTGCTATTTATGGCCTGCAGGCCTCACTGACCTGAGCTCATGCAAGTCAGAAAGGGGAAGATTCTATTGGGAAAAGGTTCCAGTGGGGGCTGGCATATCAGCAAAGAGGGGGAGTGAGGGTGTGTTTGTGTGTGTGTTTTAATGTGCAGGAGCACATCTACAGTCCATCTGATCAATAAGTTTGTGCCTGGACTCAATTTTATACACTGACCATTTTCTCACCCATTAATTTCTAATTTCATTTTTGACCGGAAATACACATGAGTGTTCTACAGTTCAATAAAACACTCAAATTGTTATAAAAAATATAAAAATTGGTTTAGTGTGTTCAGATGCCCTGTAACAAAGTCAAGGAGCCTCATGGTAGTCAGAATAATCTGACCGCAAACGGGGGGGTTGCATATGTTCAAATCTGTGCTATGTGTGTAATATGGGTTAAAGTTTGATATTACTACAAGAAATCAAGTGAATGAAACAAAAACATGCTCTGTTAGGTACAGCTTATCTATCTCTTGAGATGTGTGTTTAATCCATCAACAACAACAATACTGACTTGATTGAATTATTCACTGCTGCCGATGAGCACACATGGCCTAAATCAAACATAACACATGTAATACCCCAGAAATCAATCAATCAATCATTACATATTAAAAAACTACTCCAACTAGACACAGTTTCTATTTCCCATTAGCTTGATTGGTAGATTTCAGTAGTGTTATGCTGTGCACGGCACACTTCTGTTTCTTTGTTGTGGACTAAGGATCTTACTACTGGATTAACATCTGCTAATTTACTTTATTTGGCCTTGTGTTGACGAACACTGGGGCATATGGCATGAATCTTGTTGCATTGTGCCCCCCCCCCCCCCCCCCCCCCCCTCAACACCGATGACTGAACAGGTAATTACCCCCCCCCCCCCACCCAAAAAAAAAAAAGTAGCAAGTGTCAAGTCCAATTGTGTTCCAATCTAGTATGTAGGCTGTCCAGGGGCTGACTGTTTTTGACAGAGTACAACTGTGGAATTAATGTAACAAGTCTGTTCTTTTATGTTCTGTTCTAGAAGAATTGCTTCTGTGCCTGGAAGAGCACTTGGAAAAAAAAAATTAGATTTCTGACTCACACTGAACAACAACAAAGATCTTCCATCAAATTAAGATGGGGTGTTGATGGTGTAGTGCTGCGTTTAACGTAATTTAGCCTAATAGGAATTAGTCCTTAGTGTACACGCAATTACAGTGTAATTGTGAAATTGTGAACAGTGAAAATTCATTTTCTAAAATCACTAGACAGTAGGCTTGAAGGGAGGAATTTGCTGTCAGAAGCCGGTCAGTGTCGATAAGCTGGGTAAAGTGTAGAGGGACTGTTCAACTGCAACCTACTCTTTCACAATCTTGGCAGACAAATGACAAAAGGATAGGATGAGTAAGACACCATGGCCTTGTTTTGACCCTTGAGATTAGGCTACAAATCACGGCTCTCTGTGCTGAGACGGAAATAAAACGCTGACTTAGTGATGTGATTCAGTAAAATGTTGCAATTTAAGCTACAATACGGGATACGCCTACGCCTATAGGCCTACAGCCTATTTGTAGATCACTGACCTGCAAATTGACCAGCAAAGGCGTCCACATTATAATACGTTACCAAAGGCATTATCACCTTGCACGCTCCCTATGCTGACGGACGCGGTGTTTACAGTCGTGATCCCTGCTTCTCCAGGATAGCCTCGGCCACATTGTAACTTGGTTACTAGACATCGGTTGCAAGTGTAGCCTGCGGTCCACTCAATGGCATTCTTAAATCGGCTATGTTGTCATATCTCGCTGCCATTAGAGGCCAACAAAACACCATATCGAATGCATTCGACAGCCTGTAGGTATTCGCCCAAGAGACTGTGCGTAAATGTGTCGGTAGCCCACATAACAGAAATGAGCTATGACGATGAAAAAAACCTTGCTAGCTGAAAGAATGCGGGATAACAATTCAATAGCCCAAGCTTAGATGGGATACTGCCTGCCTGTCTACGTAGGAACGCAACAGGTCGCCCTGCTACGGTTCAGTGGTTAAGGTCGGCTTTCCTATCTCACAGGCTGACTTGGTCAACGTTATTTATTGAGAAATGTATCCGTTTCGTGAACTGTATTTCAATATATTGCGTTTGTATGGTTTTACGCGATATTCCTTTGCACTCGCTCAGGGGCGGCCCGACTATCAACAGGATATCCCAGTGAAGCACCAGAAGGCTGGAAATGCAATCCGCTTTCGCCAACTCAACTTCCCACATCTAACTAGCCCACAGGGTAGCCTTCGAATCAACAGGCTGCTGCCGTCGCACAAGACAACAAAGACGTTTCAAGACGCAAGGAGAATAGCTAAACGAGAAGAGTTGAGTTTGAGACATAGCACTATCCCAAATGTTGGGAAAACTTTGAAAAGTCCAAAGCATCGTTGCCCTCGGGTAGCTATAGCATGAATTGACTGACAGTAACGTGTTTTGGTTATGCTAGCTACAATGTATCAAATAGGCTACACCAACAAACTATGGCAAAAGTAACCTGCGATGGCTTTTCCATCGTAAACAGACGAATAATTACCCTAACGCGACGAATAATTACGCTAACGCAACAAGCACTTACATGAAAGTTGGAAGCAGCTCCTTCCCTTCCGTATCTCGAGACGGGACGGCAGTCCTACTCTGTTGTCCTTCGGCTAACGGCGCATCGACTGGCTTAAAAATGGGCCGCGCTGTAACTCGATCCTCCACATTTTCAGCAGTAACGGCACCAAGAGTTGAAGTGCGCCGCCTGCCCTGGATGGGAGGGGTTGAACAAGCCACAAGCGCCGCTTGGTGGCTACCATGGCAACTGGGCCCTCAGGCAACATATTTTTCATTGAATGAATGTCAAGTAGTAGGCTAGCCCAGCCTAGACTGCCTACAGAAAGACAGTGATTGCAATTATATTATTTCAACATGTATTTTTTTAACAAGAGGACTGTGACTGGGGATTATTGGAAATCAATTTTGTTGTTGCAAAATGAATGAGCCCCTAAGGGGACATGAGTAAAATAAAAGTTTCACGTGAGCACATGAAACTAAACTTTAGATTTTTTTTGCTCATGTCCCCTTAGGGGCTCCGTAATATAGCATGTCGAGCTTACATTTAGCCTACCCTTTGTTGCAAGGATGCAAGGACAGGCTGGACTTTGACTAGACTAGGCTATCACTAGACTAAGTGCTAGGACTAAACCAGAAAATTTGCCTTATGTATAACTTATCTTTTATCTCTTCATTTTTATTTTGTTTTGGGTTTATTGGCTTTGTGTGTGAAACTGAAAAACGTGAATTTGTCTAATGAATTTCTCCTAATCAGATCACAGTTTGTTCCAGTTAGCCTACACATGATTTATATATAGGCCCATATATAACATTATAGCAGACAATAAGGCTATAAACAGCAGCAAAAACACATCATCAAATTATATTTTAATTTGGTTAATATACTCACACAATGTGTTTCTGAATGAACCTACAAATAACAAAACCAATTACATGAAGTCATTCCCTGAATGTGTTGAAGCAGTAACCAGCTCTTATTGATATAGACATTTCTTAATGAAAACAGACACATTTAATCAGTTTCTATCCACTAGAAGGCATTGTGCCCACTTAGTGTCCACACGTACCAAACCGATCTTTTTTCCCTCCGTCTTCCCTGGAACCGTATCAAGAATATTTGCGTCCAAACGGATCCATCTCAACACGACTCAACACGTTATTTCATATCCCAGGCCTATAGGTGGCACTGTTTGTTACAGAAATTGACCAAAGCTTGTGCGCTGTGTAGGCCATATAAACAGAGTAGTCTACAACGAAAATGGCTAGTGCAAGGAAACCAGAATTGTTTGTGTGGATTTATAGTGAACTGTCAACTGTAGTCAACTGTAAAACTAATACACTTCATTTTTACGGTTTGTGAAGGATGCAGTCCCATCCTTTATTTGGCTAACGCAGGTACACATAATCTCCTTTACTTTCTTTGGTTGTAGGATAGTCCGCAATTCACATTAGTTTTGACTATCGCAAGTGCATAGGCTACTAAAGCTAGGCGTACCCAAGTTCTAGGCTTTTCCGTCGCCACATTTATAATATTGCTATAATACCTTTGTTAGTAACAGTCGATACTTTTGCTTGCATCAAATCGCGCATTCGCATTTAGTGCGCATCTATAGGCTTAACATGAGTTAAGCGTCTTTGTATTCTCATATCTGACTTCACTATGAATGCATTTATTTATGTTGTAAGACATGTAAAATAAATGAATGACACCGGCACTACGCACAAATTAATGTAAACTTACACCGCACTTCCCAACTTAAGTTCTCTCGCGTCACTGACAGTAGCTAGAATGCATAAAAAAACACCGGGAAAAACAGTGTTCAGTCCACTAAGTCATAAGCTATCGGCGCTGCGCAGCACCAGTTGTGATATTTATTGTAGGTAATGTCATGTATGAAAACTAGTATTGTTAGGCAATATTATAAGTGTCAAGTCCAGGGCAGCTGAGGTGTCAATGACATCATTGATACGCAAGTATGATGTGCGGTTTTGCTGTCCAAACGTATTCAAAAGGGGTACGGTTTCAGATTTTTCCACTCTGGGACCAGGTTTCAAAAAAGTGCGGTTTCAGGCAGTGCGTTTACAGGATTCGTTTGGACGCTCGGCCAAGACGAAGCAAAACCTCTGCGTTTAACCCAAAAAGCGTCTCCGTGTGGACGGGCCCTTAGACTGGCGATGCAGGTGCAGCCTAATCAATAGGTCTCTATTGTCTCCAATAATCTTATAGCCCACTTTAATCCTCCAGCTCACACACCACAAGTATGACTCTTTCTCACAAACACACACACACACACTCTGACACACTAACTCAGAGACCACAAGCACATGCATTCAAACAAGAGCACAGATACATAGGCCTACCATTAGCCACCCAGTTTTGAGCCAGTTACAAATTGATTTGACAACCATTTTTTTCAGTGCCAGGAGATCAGTGGGCAGAGAGATAAAGTTTGTTTGATCTATTGTTTTGATTGACAGGCCGTTTTAGTTCAAATGAAAGAATGATATACGTTTGGCAGACACATTTATCCAAAGCGACTTACAACAATAGAATAACATTTAAGCTATACAAATTTAAGCATTTTAACATTTAAGTTGCAGAAATCTTTGTAAATTTCATGCCAACTCAGACTTGAAAATCTTAACTTACTGTACAGTGCTGTCAACTTTTTCTCTGCACATGGTCAAAAACTGGTAAGAAATCGTTAGCATTTTTGGAAACATGTTTTGTTTTGTTGCTTTTTTTCTGACAGTTTTCAGGAAAATCTGTGTCAGTCCAGATGGTAAGAACTAGAGGAAATAAAACGACAAAAATAAAAAACGACAAAAATAAAAAATAAAACAGTATAATTCTTTTGAAAGAAATCCATCTGGAGTCGTCGAATACTAACTTTACAAAATGTCTCTCTCTCTCTCTCTCTCTCTCTCTCTCTCTCTCTCTCTCTCTCTCTCTTTCTCTCACACACACACACACACACATACACAACACACACAAACACACACACAAAACACACACATTATTCACACCCATAAATATGTTGCACACAAACTTAGAACACACCTCTCTTTCTCTCTCTCTCTCTCTCTCTCTCTCTCTCTCTAGACACACACGCACACACACACCAGAGGATAAATTCTGACTGATCCTGGAGATGGCTACCTTCTGGTGTTCAGTAATAAGCTGAAGCCAGTGTGACAGGGTTCCCAGAGGGCCGTTAGATCTCACCGTACCATTTCACCTTAATGGATGACGTGACTGGCCCGGCACCATCCAACCCAGATGGTCCTAAAACCCACTGCTGCTGTTGTCCGGATGCCAGGTATGGCTTTCCGGAGCCTTCTGAGCGAGCAGTGACAGCCTCTATTATGCGGCATACTTTCACTGTGATGCCAGGGTAAACGGTGTGAGATTGTCCGAGCACAAAGACCTGTCAGCTGGTGTCGGAGAGAAGGAGACGGGCTGCCAGTATGTTCACACGCAGACACACACACACACACACACACGCAGACATACACACACACACACACACATACACATGACACACACACATACACACGACACACAGACATACACACACACACACACACACATACACACAACACACAGACATACACACACACACACACACAGGCACACATGACACACACACATACACACATACAAACGAAACACACACACATATACATACACACACAGACACACACACGAAGAGAATGAGAGTCAAACAGAGAGAGACTCACAAAAAAGAGAGAAAAAGAAGCGCACACATACACAGTTGGACACAAAACACACACACACACACAAAGAGAGAGAAAGAGAGGCACATATACACACACAGATACATTTTGTACAGACAGAGATTTGCACTCAAAGTGACAAAACTGCACACCGCACATTTTCATACAACTACACACACACACACACACACACAAGACAGCACAGCACAGTCACAGACATTGGTGGAGACACATGTTCCTGTTCACATGAAACATACACATTGACAAAACACACTGTCATACACAGTGTGACACTGAGGCGTTTATGTTTGTGGACTGATAAGGCAAAACAGATGGGAGTTATTTGCTGAGCACAGTTGCATGGCAGATCTGCTGAAATAGTTTGTTTCCTGCCAATCAAATTGCTTATATATATTCCCCCCCACTGCTGTTTTGAGTAAGTCAGAAAGAGGACCAGGATGAAAGCAATCAGTGACAGGATGAAATCAATAGGGGCATATCTTCAGGAATGTTTATGCTGAAACTGTTGATAGATTTCTGTGTTGCATTTGTTTCTTTCATTTAGACAAAGCAGCTGAAGAGGAGATTGGTTGGCCGGTGAATATAGCATTTCAGGAGATTGAAGATTGAAAGCATTGGCGCTGACAATATAAATGTACACTCTCTTTGTTTGTCTTTGTGTGTGTGTGTGTGTGTGTGTGTGTGTGTGTGTGTGTGTGTGTGTGTGTGTGTCTGAATCTGTCTTTGAGTTGTTTTTCTAACAGTGAGCCCTGCCTCATCATTCATGAAAGTGTGGTCTTTGAATATTTTGTATTCTTTACAAGTTGATTTAGCTGTAAAAATGTTTGTGTGAAAGTAAAATAATATAAATGTATATCTCAAAATATAGATGTATATTGCATTTGATGATTTCAGGGGAAGGATGGTGGTGGTGGACTGGTGGGTTTGGATCTATTACTGGCTCTCTAATTGGCTCATTCACTCCCTCACTGTCCAGCTCAAGGGTGTGTGTGATGAGCGTTCTGGCGCATAATGGCTGCCGTGCATCACCCAGGTGGGTGCTAGACATTGTTGGTGGTTAGTTAGGTCCCCCCTTCCTTGTGAAGCGCTTTGAGTGCCGAGACGAGCGCTATATAACGTTTTGTTGTTAAATTTCCTGTTCTTCTCCCGCCTCATGTCCAGTATTGACGACTTGGTGGAGATCAACAACTGAGGGGGCTTTTCTCCGCCTCGGATAAAGATCTCAGAGGCTGGCTCCAGCTTTATGTGTGTGTGTGTGTGTATGTGTGTGTGTGTGAGAGAGAGAGAGAGAGAGAGAGAGAGAGAGAGAGAGAGAGAGAGAGAGAGATCTTAGAGGCCAACTCCAGCTGAGCCTCCTCCTACCTTATCAACACCATCAGCCCAGCAGGACGGAGGAAGTGGCCATGTCGTCTCTCAGCAACCTCAGACGAAGACATATGCATGGCTGTTGTGTGCGTGTGTGTGTGTTGTTGTTGTTGTTGTTGTTGTTGTTGTTGTCGTTGTTGTGTGTGTGTGTGTAACTCAAAATGTTGGAGTGTGCAGACAGAGGCGTGTGTAACATCACCAGGCAGGAGAGCTGGGATATGGGGCCGCATAAATGTGTGTGTATGTGTACATATGGGTGCATCAGTGTGTTAGTTGTATGCATGTTTTGACATGGGTGTGATTATGTGGAAAACGTTCAGCATGTGTGTGTGTTTGTGTGTGTGTGTGTGTGTACGTGTGTGTGAGTGGCTGTTAAATTCTGTTAGTGTACTGTCCATAGAGGTCATGCTGACCTTAACTACACTATGATTGGTGAAGCCTAGGATGGGAACAGAGCTAAGCCCACAGATGTTTGCCGAAGAGGAGCGTAGCGAAACGTAGTCAAGAGTATGGTTCACAAGGCTAACAACTATAGCAATAGAATAACATTTAAGCTAGTACTGTAACATTTAAGCATTTTGACATTTAAACTTTTAAACTACAGGGCTACAGCGACAGCGTTAGAATAACATTTAAATACAGTGCAGAGGAGAATATAGCTAGGAGTTTATCACTGTATCTGTCAATACTAGTACTAGAGGATAGGAGTGCCTAAGTACTAGTTGAAGTATGGAGGAGGAGAAGTGGTAGAAGAGGAGATATAGAGAAGAGAAAAGAAGAGAGGGAAGTGGAGGGGGAAGAGGGGAAGAGTGTGATAAGTGCATATTAGGTGTGTGAGGTTGTCAGAAGCACTAGGAGAGGAGGTATTCTTGGAAGAGTTGTGTCTTCAACAGATTTTTGAAGATAGGGACGCCCCTATTTAGGTTTGGGTGTGTGTGTGTGTGTGTGTGTGTGTGTGTGTGTGTGTGTGCGCACACATGTGTTTGAGTGAGAAAGAGAGTTTGTGTAGGCATGTCAATGTGTGTGTGTTTCTGCATGTGTGTGTTTGTTATTGTGTGTGTGCATGTGTTTCAGTGCACATGTGTGCATCTTTGTGTACTTGTATGTGTGTGTGTGTGTATGTGTTTGGGGTATTACAATCTGGACCAGGAGGAGTACAGTTTCATGCACCTCACCAGCCCACGACTGTCCTGAGCAGATGGGAAAGGGTGACCTTTGTGGCCAACTAACCCCAAGAAACACCCCACCCCCCTTCAACAGACACATGCACACCCCAAAACCATGCACTCACACCAGATGTTGTTTGTCCACTCACCGGACACATGGGGCTACATACAGCCTTGCTCTCCAGAACCCAGACAAGGGAAACCAGCGGGGTATCGGGGCATGTAAAGAGCCATTATCTTTTATGATGTCAAGTCAATTTTATTTATATAGCAATTTTATTTATATATAATGTCAGACACAAAAGGTAACTGAAAGCACTTTACACAGGTATTAAACCACATTAAATAAAAGTCATAACATAATGTTAATGATTTATTAATTAAATTAATTTGCCAGCTGAATGTCCTTGGGTAATGATGGTAACTGTTGCCATCAGTAGTGTAGCAGCATAGTATTCTATAACCAAAAGTACTATATGAGGCTCATGAGACTTCATGCAGCACCGCACCGATCTGGCTGAATGTGATGCATGTTGAACTTTTGCACAATGCAAACATGCATTGTATTAAGTCCAGCATGCATCACTTTCAGCCAGATCCGTGCAGTGTTGCATGAAGTCGAATGAGCCTATATAGACCTGGGGATGCATTTCAATGGCGCCTGCAAGGCTGTAGCTAATTCAGCCAAGAATCTACTTACAAAAAAGGTGTCCAACATGAATGTGCTCACGTCCTCCCATATGTTCACAAACTAGTCAATTAGATGCCACATTACCTGCTGATGGCCACAAATTATGTAGTTCATATGGATTGGCTGGTCCTCCCAGCAGGATATTGCACAGGTCATCTACTAAACCACAGAGACAATATAGTGTCCACCGGTGATGGTGCACCTAATTGGCTTGGCAGCCAAGATGTCACGTCCAGCAACTTGTCTTGCACTACATCACGAAATGGATGCTTTCGAAGAAGCCAGAGGGTTGATACGAGTAATAGGCTTATAGACTCTAGTTTATCATTCAAACATGGGCGAAATTATGGGGGGGTGAGGGGTTGTAACAGACACACACACACATACACATATTAATCATATCATGATGAATCAAACTGTTATGGAGCATGATGAAGAGGCAGGGTCAATAACCCTAATGTTCATCTGATGGGCTGTGTCAAACCGCCTACTTGTCTACTTCATATACTTAGTTTAAGTATATAGTGCAGATATTGGTACAATACTAACCATTGAAAAGTAGGCACTACTTTTACTACTCAGTGCAAACTAGCAGTGTACTGACTGACAGATGTATGCGGTTTGAGACACAGCCAAAGTTGAGATAAGTGGGAATATTATGACTTTGCAGTGTTTCACTGTTCTGCATGGCTGCGTCAGAAGCTATCTGCTCCGGATTGCCAGGTTGCCACTAATCAGAGAATGATTCAGTGTAGTCCACGTAAGATGGGATGACCAACGCCACCACCCGTCAGCCTGGAAGGATACTTAAACCCTAAATATTTCCTTGTCTAGTTGCAGCTGATCTTTAGGTGAAGTCATGTTGTCTCTCCCTTATGCGCATCATTGTAAATAAACTCTGTTCCTGATTTTTCATACTATTGGTCTGACTGGGTCTCTATTAAATCTATGGTATCAAAATTACCATCAATACCCTATATGTGTACAGGGTTGCCAGTTCGATCCCTGACCCAGTAGGAAAAATGTGGGCGGGGGAAGTGGTTGAGCACTGCTCTCCCGTGCCCACATCCACGGCTGAAGTGCCCTAACCCCTCACTGCTCCCCAAGTGCCGCTGTAGCAAGGCAGCTCACTGCTCCCGGTTAGTGTGTGCTTCACCTCACTGTGTGTTCACTGTGTGCTGAGTGTGTTTCACTAATTCACGGATTGGGATAAATGCAGAGACCAAATTTTCCTCACAGGATCAAAAGACTATATATACTTACTTATACTTAATTCACGGATTGGGATAAATGCAGAGACCAAATTTCCCTCACGGGATCAAAAGAGTATACTTACATACATACTTACAGTGGGTCCCAGTTCAATACCACTGAATCATTGATTTCCTTTGGATAAATAAAGTATTGTCTATCTATTTAGAAGGCTTTTGTATTGATGAATGACTGTTTAGCTACCTGCTATCCATTTCATAATATGTATGTGTGTGTAGGTGAAATATTTTATTTGATATTGTGAAGTGAGTGAGTGTATGAGGCTGAGAGGGCTCAGACTGGGATTGGGACAGCACTTGGGGACGTTTAATAACAAAGACGTTGCTGACACTTGCACCTTGCACGTGTGTCGTGCTGTTGTTTACCTTTGTAATTTCCAGATTTCCCTGTGGTCTCCGTGGTAAACGTCACAACACTTTGAACTGTGGGTAATTCCCTTTGGTGAAGTCTGCACTGATGCAAAGGGCTATGTAAGTGTGTACTCCCATTGAAAGATCACATTGTGACAGCCCTAAGCCCTTACGAATTTCGCCAGAATGTGCAGCAAAGTTTGTGAGTCTGTGAGTCCGGACTTTTGGGATCGGGCCATACAAGGACTGTACACAATCACACTCTACTCTACCTTACACTGACGCATAAACAAGTTGGTAGGAAGTCTATTCCCTTCCAGAGAGCACAGCTGTCGATCCCCTGCATACCTACACACTGTGGCAAAAGCTCTCTCAATGTTTCATGAGATCTCTGCAGGAGACTGTGACATGGCATGGGCTGTAGGTTTGATCTTGGGAGCGAGGTGTGAGACTTAGCGCTGCTGCTCCTCCTGCTGCTGCTGCTGCTGCTGTTATGATTGACGTGGTCAGAAGCACAGTGCTGTTGGAGATGCCTGACAGGATTACACATTCCTGACGGGAGACCCATTCTCCCATTATTCATTCCTGTGTCAGATCTAGACAGGTGGAACTTAGAATGACCAAGACAGTGGCAGACGTGCTGCTGGGCAAAAAAGTGGACACTGCCACAAAGCAGAAGTTATGGGACACAGACTAACTTGCCAACGGACAAATATTTAAGTTGAGGGGGGTCATTAAATGATTGACATAAGGGGAGTGTATTAACATATGTGCTCCTGCTGCTGATGCTGTAATGATTGATGTGGTCAGGAGCAGGGTGCTACCGGACAGGATTAGAGACACATTCCTCCAATTATTTATACCTGAGGAACTGCTAGACAGATGGAACTGACCAAGAATGACCAAGACAGGGGACCAAGACAGGGGACGTGGTGCCAGGCAAGTGAATGCACACTGGCATAAAGCACAAGCTACAGGACACAGACCGACATGCCAGTGGAATAATGAAGTTGGGGGTCATTAAATGATCGACATGAGGGAAGGTATTAACTTGCCGTTTATGCCCTCTGTACCTGAGCTGGAAAAATCCAGCTTTAGAAAGGAAAAGTCCTATTATGAATTGGTTCAACTTGTGCACACAAAATAGGTGATTTCAATAATTAACTCATCTACCTGGCTGAAAAGGTGTGTTAAGTAGAATCAGCTGGTTTAATGAATGGATCTAACAAATACACGGTAGGACTTTCTGAAGCTGGGGTTTTCCCAGCCGGTTTTCCACCTCAGCCCCGAAACTAATCTTAATTTTAGCCTACAGGTCACTGTGGTTGAATTTAGCCTACTTAATTTAATGTAACTCAGTTTACTGAATTTACGTCAGGCCATTTACAAAAAAAAAACATCTCAACCTAAACATTGGCCCAGTTGTGTGCAAAATCTAACCACAGAGAGTTCAGTACTTTCAAACAAACTGGTGGAGATGGATCACTTTCACTGGCTCACTTTGTTGCCATAACACTGTGCCTGATGCCTCGAAGGGCAAACACTGTGGCTAAACTCTAGATTGTGTGTGTGTGTGTGTGTGTGTGTGTGTGTATGTAATTTTGTGTCCTCGCTCTTTTATAGGATTATGTGGTTCTCCTGGGAGAGCAGATGCGCCCGACGTGTCAGATTTTGACGAGCGCCGCCGCTGCCACCGCCGCTCCTCAAAGTTAAAGGAATCAAACGGCCCGGGGGGACCTGCTCCCTCCGCGACCATTAAGAGACTCTTCTGGAGCGGAGCAGAGCCCCCAAGCTTTGGGAATGAAACTCGGGTATTTATTTTTGCAGGCAACCCCCTCCACCCCCCCCCCCCCCCCACCCCTCCGCCTGCACCCCTCCATCCATCCATCCATCCATCTATCTATCCATCCACCCATCCGCCCTCCCGTCTGTCCACGGAGTTTGCAGAGACGGAAGCCTCCCTCCTGTGGCTCCTCTAAGCCTTGTCGGAGGTTGAGTGTGACAATCTCCGAGTCTGCCGAGTTTAGGCTACTCAATGAATTGGGAGCTATGAGACCTTTAACGTTTTTTTATTTTAACAGCATCCCTTTCCCCACGTCCCTGGTGCCCCAGGCACTGTACCGTGCCTGAGACGTGAGATTATATTTTATTTTATTTTTTTCTGAGAGCAGTTTTGACGTGACTTTTATTCTGTCTGGAAGTAACGGGTGACAGAAGTTTAGCTCCTGTGGAGAAAAAAAAAAGTGATTAGTTACAATGCACCATGAAGACACAGAGTAATAATCCAACTTCTAGAATGTGCTGTGCCTTTGAGATCTAACTGAGCATATGTAAGGCTGTCATCACAAGTATTATTGGCATAGAGCCGTGTAACAGGAACTGTTTCAATGAGTTGTAATCACAACAGGAATAGCTCACGGAAAATAAAAGAAAACCTGGCGAAAAGAAAGGAATCTGGCATGTATTGGTGAAGTATTAAGTATAGGCGTTCCAGCAGGAAACCATGTTTAAACAAATACTTTACTTATTGAAAAGGAAGACGGATAAAAGTGGAGATTCTACTGTACACACTGTCACAGTCGTGCCACGGCCCAAAAGCTGTGCAATAACACAGTGACACAACCTGTTCTTTGTAAAGACCAGTGGCAAGGGAAAATAATTCACACAGAAAAATGAATAAACAGTTAAACCAGCAAGCATTTTTCTTCACACTTGGGCTGGTGGGAGAGTTAAAGTCTTTAAAACACACAAATGTGTCTTGGAAATACTCTCATGGGGTTAATGGCGTTTATGGTAAAAAAAAAAATGAGTTTAAGTCAATGAAATAACCATGGCAACAGGTTCGATCATTCTATTTAGTTTTAGAGGTTTCCAAAAACAGCACATCAAATAACTGTAGCAGGAACATCCTGTGTTCAAGAACATTCACAGAGATCAGAGAGATTCTTTATGTCAACATTAATCATATCCATAGCAATAAAGTCATATTTTAAGGCAGATGAAAACAACATTTAATAAGCTATCTGGTCAGAAATGATGAGTTTCAAAAACAGCAGTTAGGCGGGGATCACATTAGGCTTATTCAACGCTCAGAGCTCAAGCGGCAGGTTTCGTATTGTTCTCTACGGTTCGGCAGCGGAACGGTGGCAACACTGGCGTAACGCTAGCGTTGAACAATCTGAGCGTTGAATTTAACGCTGCTTTACGTTTACTGCTGCCGCTTGCTGCTGGCTAATGTGATCCCCGCCTTACACTTCACCATATACTAATAGACAGAGACTTAAAAATAAATAAAAAATCCTCCAAACAACAGGTCTTAGGGATGAACATATGGGTTGCTACACTTGTTGGTCAAACAAAATGCTTAAAGCGATTCACATGTGATAAACCATTCATCATTTTGTTTAGTGCACTAGTAGGCTACTTCCTAAAACACGAGACTGTAAAGGAAAAAGCTCTTGGCCGTGATATCTCCCTATGCAATGTTCCTTGATCCTGAACATGATCCTTATACCATGATAAGCCTACATGTGTTGCCATGGTGAGTGATCCTGCCTTGCACTGTATCTTAGCAATGAATAAGTAAATGGTCAGCACCATTTATATTATTCAGTGGTAAAAAAAATACATCCTTCCCATCCCAATTCTAACCTTTCTGAATCTTCTAAAAATGGTATGTGCCAAGGGAGCAAGAACAGAGCAAGAAATATTCTCACTGAAAACACAAACACACACAAAAAAATGTGTTCAAATATTAAGTGTTGGTCAGTGTTAAATGCATTCAGACTTTAAATCATTGATTGATTCTTTCATCACACATCATACTGGACCTGGGTATTCTCTGGGCAGTGCAAACGCTTGAAGGCTTTTTCGGCTCATCAAGGACAGGTTGGAATGGAGAGAGAAATTTCAAGTCAGATCAGACTGTTGAAAAATGCACAAACTATTGACTGTCTTAGGGCCGGTGTTTGAAAGACATGCCAAAGACATTTATGTGATAATGAAACAAAGCCTTCCACACCAAACATAATAGTTCCACACTATGCCACAAACCTCTCTCTCTCTTTCTCTCTCTCTCTCTCTATTACACTCTCTCTCTCTCTCTCTCTCTCTCTCTCTCTCTCTCTCACACACACACACACACACACACAAGATAGTTTTGCAGTTGATATACATTCAGTTTGATTGTACACATTGCTAAACTACTGGCACAGATTGTAGACTGGTAATGGTAATGGAACTTCAAAATACAACTATTGTTCATTCTCCTATCTATTATATGTGCTTCACTCCCACTTTACCTGTGTGTGTGTGTGTGCATGTGTGTGCGTGTGTGTGTGTGTGTGTGTGTGTGTGCATGTGTGTGTGTGTGCATGTGTGTGTGTGTGTGTGTGTGTGTGCATGTGTGTGCGTGTGTGTGTGTGTGTGTGTGTGTGCATCCAT
Source organism: Alosa sapidissima (assembly GCF_018492685.1). Lineage (NCBI taxonomy): Eukaryota > Metazoa > Chordata > Actinopteri > Clupeiformes > Clupeidae > Alosa > Alosa sapidissima. The sequence continues at coordinate 22,467,302 of NC_055974.1, forward strand.
GTGTGTATGTGTGGGAGTGTGTGTGAATTTGTGAAGTGCAACAAAAGGAGAATCAATGTAATGTATAAACATGTCATGTCAACATCAGATGCTTACAATACAACACGTGGATGGAACGTGTTTGAGGAAGTTAAAGGTTTGCTGGTATTTAGCAGACACTTTCATCTAGTGACCTGCAACAGTGGATTTTGGAATACCCAGGACATACTGATTGGCAGACGACAACAAAGTTACCCCTGCTCCTCCACACCTGTTCAGTTAAATAAGTGGTCCGCCTTTCAGGATTGGGCTCAGGTATGACACGGAGGTGTTACGATTCTACAGGGAATGACATAGGGAAGTGTTGTAAGAAAAGTCTGGAACATCAGGAGTCCAAAGTTCTACTGAAGTTCTGCTAAGAAACTCCAGACTGAAAGTTAACTCTAATCATATTCAGCGTGTTTGGCCTCTCTCCATCTTTTGATTTGCTTTAACCTTATTTCCTTATCTGGACTTTCACTGTGAAAGGAACGATTAGCCCGATTGTTGCACATAACAGAGAGCCACAATAAATGCCGAAAGCATCATTGTCACATTTCCTATGTCTGTCAAGGATGGAACCCCCTTGGGTGTCAGATTGCCAAGGCCCCAGCCTGAAAAGAAACAGCTGAACAAAGTGATGAACTTTTAAGTTTTATTTATAATGAAAGACCTTCTTTGACCAATCCTCCATAACACTTGACATTTGCCTCAGTTTTAGTAATTAAAAATCAGAATCACAAAAAGCCAACCCTAGCGTGCATTTAGATGCCCACCAATGTCCTTCCACTGCATGCAAATGTAATGAGGGCTATTGTTGCGCACACTGCATGGCATTTAACAGACAACGTAGTTGAATCATGATTCATCTCTAATGGTAAGTGAATTTAATATATGCACACAGCACACCTTAGTCTGTCTGGTTTAGAGTTTGCCCTCTGCTTGATCGATGTGGCTTCTCATCCCTGGGAGCTGTGGATGTCTTGACTTATTGGGCACAGGACAGGCGCGCTCAGCTCCAAAATTAAAAAACCTCTTAGGGTGCGAGTTTTGAAAAAGAGTTTGTCTTATTGGGCCCCCGGTTTCGCCACAGGTCTGATCCGGAGCCGTGTGCCTTGTGGGTCTACGGATGAGCCTGAATGAATGAAAGAAATCTGAATTGTGATGGCACAGACCTGCCCTGTTGAAAGCAATGCTAGAGGTGTCTGGAGTAAATTATTCACCAGCATCGTTCTTTGGGTGCATTTGTAAATTGCCACACTCTGAAACGTTTTAATCGTGCATTATTATATTTGTGTGTGTTTTTTGTATATTAAAGTGCCAAATTGAATTTACGAATGCTCCCTTTATTTACAAAAAAAAATAATAAAATGAGGGTGGAGGGGAAAGGTATGTATGCAATGTGGTTTTGCAAACGTGACTGCGCTGAGATTGTTTACGTTTACGTTATTTTGTACAGCATACACATGTATTGTCATATTGCATAATTCCATACTCTAAAAGAAAAGGCTCATGCTGTTTAACCTATAAGGGTTATAGCTTTACCGTCAATGCTTTCTCTCCTCGACAGCTTCATATTTCATGATGTCTTTCCTATGTGACATACGAAGGCTTTTAAAATATAGGAATTTTATGGTGCAGTGTGTCAGGTCTTCATACCCATCTCTATTCAGCCCACAGGTTGTTTAGAAATCCTTCTGTTGACAGCATACAGAAGCAGAACCCCCCCCCCCCCCCCCCCCCCGTGCAGAAATAAATCATTCATTACTTCCTTTTGGGGGGGGGGGATACACGAGATGTCTTTTCAGCTGGAAAAAATAACTTGGCATGCTCTTTTTCTTCCTTGTAGATTAACTATGAACACATTAGTGAAAGTGTGCGTCACAGGCATGTTGTCCATCCATTGCTCTGTTGTCTGCAAGTTTCCCCTGAGGTGCAATACAAGGAAAAAGTGTTAATGGCTCGTCCAACAGAAAATAAATCTGCCATTCAGAGGTAGGTTTGGGTGACAGCTAAATTTGTATTGCGATGCATTTTCCAATTTCTGCTCTTCTTTTCATGCGCCAGTATTTTCAAGTATTCAGTAATCAGAAGGTCCTGTCAGTTCACACACTCACACACACTTTTTCTTTGAGTTCAAGTCATCCACCACACCTTCTTGGAGGCTTTGAGGTGACAAAGAACCACACTGCAGTTCTTTGCGATTAATCAGGGTGCCTGTGCCACTGACAGTAATCCTTTACTTCCAAGACACAGTCAAGTCAAGTCAAGTCGGCTTTTATTGTAAATTTCTTTACATGCACTGGTCATACAAAGAATTGAAATTTTGTTTCTTACTTTCCCATGCAGACATAGACATACTTTAAATACAGACATAGACATACTATAGACATAGCCATAGACAATAAACATTAAATTAAAGTGCCAGACTGAAATATAGAACATGTATGTATCAAAAATAGAAATATAGGACATATATTAAAAAAATAATAAAAAAAAGAGGTAGTTGTGTTGTATATTTATATAGTCTTAACAGTTACATGAAGTTTAAACTTGTGCTTGTGTGACCTGTATATTTACATTGATATGCAGTATGCAGTAATTGACACAGATACTCGCACATCCTTTCCTTGCTTTGCAGTGAACAGTTGCAACATTATCATTTAATGACACAGCAATAAAACAAAAGTTCAAAGCAATTGACAATATGGACCAGGTATTCATTTTATCAATAGGGGATCAAACAGGCATCAGAACTATGATGAGCCACTGGAAGACTCTCTTTGCAGTACTGGAACACATGATATAGTGGACAGGCAAAGAGGGCTTCAATCCCCAAGAGGTTAAAGTGGGATGAGTGAGGAACGTTATTAGTGGGGAGTGAGGAAAGTAATTATCCTGGGGGCTCCTGCCCGATTTTGTTTAAAAAACAAGACATAATGGGGAAAGAAATCTCATGCAAAGACAGCTAATTCTGCAATATGGAAATAGTTTTGGTGTAAGTGGAAACATTACTGGTTAAATTGGACCTAATTCAGGAGAATGGATAAAGAGATTATGAATTAGTAGCCTACTAGAGCTCCAAAGTGGTATACCTGCTAGAGGTGCACAGCTGAACAGGAGGATGGACATTTCTTCGTTCACCCATTCAATGTATTTTGAGATTATGAAAATGATTGTTGTTGAAAAACATTGTCACTGGGATTCAATTATACTTGCACTGACTGTTGGAGGTAGTTCTGTTTTTTTTCCTGTTAAAAGGATAGCAACAGTCCCCACAGGACAGCAGACAACGAATGGCCTCATAGACATAAGTGCTTAATTGGAGTCATTATTTTGGATTCTGTGTCAGCCTGCCCATTTTCTCACGAACATAATCGTTAGCTAATGGAAAGATGACAACTTAACACTTTGAACTTGCACCAGAAGAACCGCCATCACTGCAAAAATCTTCCTCCATTCACTCCAAGACCACTACTTGTGAGATCGATCGATAAGACTGACTGACTGTTATTTTAGACAGACCTTACTTGAATGCATGCTACCTTCTGCTTAAGTAGGAGGAATAGTGATATATTCAAGTGATGCTGGTCTTATTATCTGGCCTGTGTCAGACCTTTAGTGGCTCTAAAGCACTGACCATGGCATAGCTAAATGCCTGAGAATACCTTGGAAGGAATCTTGGAACATCTCAGGGACGATATAAACCGCCACATGCTTGCTTCATATCAATTTTCAGTTTATATTTAGGACGTGCTGTTACATATACGTCACGGTGAATCATGTTGCATATTCCCAAAACACGGAGTGTGGTGATGAAACGTGCCCGTTTCAATGATCGAAACCTTTCGCCTGTAAATACGGGGTTCGAAATAAGATGCTGATGTCTAACTAGAAGCTGGGCAACGTCCTCCGAGGGAAATAAGCGGCACACCTCACTGTCTCCGATTTGCTGCTAGATGGAGCTCTAGTCTGCATGTTGAGACTGAATCCAGTGCCGAGTTTTGTCTCTCTCCACTCTGTCCTCTCCACCTTGTGCCGTGCACCGCATTTCGCTTTGGCTATGCGTAAAGATTGGTGTCTTTCTCCTATATTGAGTCCTGTTTTGTAAACCTACGGTGCGGTATCTGGAGTTCTTTTCAAGGGAAGTCTTTCTGAATCCAGAGAAAGATACCAAAACGCAGGATACCATTTTTATGTTTTTAAAACCAACCCGTTTCTTTTCTTTCTTACATGGAACTGGGAGACGTGATGTAGCGTTCAGCGGAGCAGAGGACGCGGTGTGCAAAAGTGCCACGGTAAAGCAAAGCGATCTGGATTTAAACAAGGAGCCTTTTCACTGACCAATATTATCAATAAAATAAGAGGATATTGGACATTTATGGCAAACCTACTTTGCAGAGAAATTACGAGTGGAGTTTACTGAACCAAGTCCTTGGTTTCCCTTGTCGCTGTTTCGTTGGTGACAGAGTATCTGCATGTTATTTTTCCGGGCAAGGACGTTACTCATTGGAAAAAAGACAGTTTAATCTTAGCAGTTTCAACGCTGATGTGTTTTAATGGCAGGACTTCACTGCGGGCTCGTGTCGGAGCTCTGAAACACGGTAAGATCCCTTTGCTTTTTATCCCATACAGAAATACGCTTACGCGGGTCGAACTCACCTGCAATAATTTTGAACACATCATTTCAAATGCCAGTACATGGTGGTGCGTGGATCTTTTAAAATCATGTCAGCGCTATTCTTAAGGTGCTGTCACGCAGTTCTGCGCTAATAGCTTTTCCAGGATATCATTACTTTCTGGTGTGTCAGTAACACTGATTAATGGGTGTCGGTTAATGAGAGATTATTCGCCAGATATTCCCAGCTCACAGCTGTGGGGTATCTTCTGATAAAACGACGAAGTTAGTGCATCGATTGATTTTGTTCCCCCCCTGCGGAAGAAAAGCCTAATTTGAATTTCACTGTCGCTGATAGAATGAAACTATGCAAGCATCTGTCTCATTCATAGCTGCGCGCGTTCTACATTGAAGAAATTTGAATCGGATCGCGTATATCCTACCGATTTTGGGTTAGATTACAGAACGCGCGGTCAACGAAGAGTAGGCTACGGTTACAATTGTGCATCTCTCGAAACAATGCAATAACCATTACAGAAAATAACTCGTCGATACTAAGTTTGCAAAGTTAAAATATTAAACAATGCTTGATCCAGCATGAAATTCAGTCTGTATTGAGACCTCACCCCACTCCCTTGGACCTTGGTCATTATCAAACTGAATGAAATAACAAACAGCGCTTTAGCGCAGCTGGGCCACGGCTACAAGGCGTTTGTTCAGATCAGGCGTATAACAGGGAAGGCCGTTAGAAAGGTTTTTTTTTACGTTTCATTATTTTTTTACTTTGCGTTGTAGCCTTGCTTACTGTGGATGCTGAACGGAAAACGTTTATCACTGTTTGGTTACTGCGCAAGGACTTGACAGGTGAAGCGCCTAAATGAGGCTATCACTGAATAATCAGAACAGTTAGCGGAGATGTCATTGCATGGACGTGGGATTTCTATCACTTACCTTGGACTGTCTTGTATACTTAAAGAGGAATGAGGAAGAACTGACGCAGTTGCCAAAGGTAATATTTTCGTCTTTGGAAATGCAATAACGGTTGAAACGCTGATCGAGCCAATTGATTAGGCTTGGGGCTCTCGTGCTATTTGCTTACACGTGTGTTCATATAATTCGCCAAGAACGTGAAATAGAAATGTTAGGGTCGTTATTTGTTTTCATATTAGGCGACGAAACGTTTAAGAAATGGATTGTCTACATGATTATACAATCGTCATTGTTTTACTTTATATTTGACGTACACACGGACTGTCGGTTAAGGCTTGCAGTCTTATCTTTGGATTTTACCCCTACAATTAGTGATTTGTTTACATCTGTGTCTCCTGTTAACTGTAATCTGTGAAGAGTTACAGTCCTCTTTTGATCCCGTTGTGTTTTCGCGTCAGTGAAACATTGCAGCTCTATATTCTGAATATTAGGCACCTAAAGGCATGATTTTGTTTATTATTATTGGTAAAGAAAAACGTCACCGATTTAATGAGGTTTTGTTTGTACATTGTCATCAATGAAAGAAAATGAAAAAAGAGAGAGAAAAAAACAAAGATAAACTGTCTGCTGCCCGCCTGACCTGATTTGGTTGATGCATTAGCTAGACACATCAGATCAGTCAGCATCTAAACCAGGCTTGCCCAAAAGGTACTGCCATACTGAGCTCCCAGATGCCAGGGCTCCAGTGTCTTATATCATCAGGCTCCCCCCAGTCATTTGTCTAATGCCCCTGGAATCCTGAAATCACCCAGCCCATATCCATAAGCACAAGTGTGTACACACACATGCACATACAGTACACACACACACACACACACACACACACACACACACACACACACAGCTTTTAAGACATAACTGTGTAACACACACTCCCCAAAACAATCTCAGCAAATACATACACACACCAAAAACACAAATACACTGGATGCACTGTGCCCACCCATGTGCCCATAAAATCAATTGCCGAAAACACAGTCTTTCAAGAAGAGGCGCATGCCATGGTGTACACGCACATGGTGCACGGACGCACACATACACACACAAACAAACATGCAATTGCCCCTAAGATGCAGCATATGATTATGGCAATATCATCAGTGTTGTGTCTCCTTGAGTATGGTCTGCTTTCTGCTTGGGCCAATCTAGTCATCTCTCTCTCTCTCTCTCTCTGTCTCTGTCTCTGTCTCTGTCTCTGTCTCCCTGTGACGGGGCAGACCCTGACAACCCCTCCCCTGTGGTCAGGGGTAGTAGCCACAGTTGATGGCTCTTGTCTAATTGGTTGTCAGCCTGTGTTTTGTTTGCAATGTTACTTGTCGTCTCTTATTCCTCAGTTTGTCGTTTTTCATCTCTCCCTGCTTTTTCCCCCTTTCGTCTGGAGACGGTAGAAGCACTTGTGTGTTGCTCTAACCTTCGTGTGTGTTGCAAAGAACTTCTTTTGTGTCTCCTGTGTGTCTATTGACTCGTATTTTTGTCAATAGTGCAGTGTAGAAGGCGTTTAGAGTCAACCAATGATTTTAGAGAGCATTGGCAGGACGACGTCATGCAAGTTGGTCAACTATATTAGCAGAATTGCAGCTTCGAATGGTCCACATGGAATTATTATATTTGGTTAAAGCTCTATCATTGTTTTTTCCCCCTCTTTTGGGTTAACATCTGACTGAGCATAATACAGTATGTCCATTGTTTTTTCTTTTTCTTTTGGTCATTGGAGCCTTACAAAGCCTTACTTATCCCTAATGTCACCCATGCGGAAGTTGCCTGTGGTGTTAGATTTGGCTCAGGGGTGGCCTTGATCAGAGGTGCATTCAGATATGGGCTGCTGAGTTGAATTTTCAATCTGAATTTTTGAATTTGGACATTTTTGTGACAAAACAATCCTATAGTTCAGCATCCATATTTGTTAGCCAAGAACCACCACTTCAGGGTGCTTGAGTGTGTTCATAAACATTTACTCAAATGAGCGGGGGGGGGGGGGGGGAAATGTTTGAAAACATTTCCAGACGTTTGTCTTGTCTGTTTTCCTATTTTTTTGAACAAATATCCTGTGAGTGAGTTTTGCCAGATCCCTGCCCCATAGAATACAGAACACAGAACATAGAACCGGAGCAGGTGTGTTCCGCAGAGCTCTTGGGCTGATTTGTGGACGCGCCGGTAATAGGCATCTAAAATGGCCTCCGAAGCAGCGGAGTGAGAGAGGAGAGGAGTGGAGACGGGCGTAGAGGAGCGCAGGTCCGGGGCGATAATGTCACGTTAATGACTCTGCCACTCTCTCTGGGGCTGCGGGACAGAGAGGGGTCCCATTTTAATGCAAAATAGCCAAGGTGCTGGAGAGAGGGAGAGAGAGGGAGAGAGGGAGCGAGTGGGAAAAAAGGGAGAGAGACAGAGAGAGAGAAAGAGAGATGGGGCTGGCACACGTGCTGGGGTGTGCCCTCACAAATACACACACACACACACACACACGCACGGTTAAGCAGACAGTTTTTCTCTCTTTGTATTTTGCTCCCTATATAGCTCTAATATTGTCTATGTTCTCCATTTCACACACACACACACACACACACACACACACACATATATACTTACACAAACACTTCATCTGGTACTGACACTGATGACCTACTGATCTGTGGAGAGGGGTGAGGGAAACTATGCTAATGAGTGGTTTCCTGTGGTGCATGGAGTGTGTGTGTGTGCGTCTGTGTGTGTGTGTTTGTGGGGCGGCATGTGCCTGTGTGTGTGGTGGGTGGGGGGGGGTGATAGGAAGTAGATCTGCAGTGCAACATCCCCTGGTCCCCCTCCCTAAACTACAGACACACACACACATACACACTCTCACACAGAGAGCATTTACCTAATAAACCTCCATTTACTTCCTTCACGGAGTCATGTGGTTCATTTCTTTGTCATGACGGGAGTACTTCAAAGGCAGAATTATTGATGAGATTAGCACACCGCTCAGACAGCAGATGGTGAGCAATTTCAATTCACCGGTCTCAAATAATCAATACCTCATTGGGTCTTTTTTCGGACTAACCCCAGCTGGCAAATCTCCAGCTCTAGTCTGCTCGGACACGTCCTTATCAGGAAATGTCATCCTCGCGTGGACAAAGGTCTCAGCGCCGGATTAGATTCACAGCTCCGCGGGTCCAGAGAAGTATGACCCCTTCCTGATGGACAATGTCTTTCATCGTCCCTCACCTTTACTGACCCCCCCCCCCACTAAGTAACACACACACTCTCTCTCTCTCACTCACTCACTCACTCACTCACTCACTCACACTCACACACACACACACACACACACACACACACACACACACACACACACACACACTCTCTCTCACACAGGCACACACACACACTCACACTCTTTCTTTCTCACACACACACACACAGTGTCAGGAAGTCGATATGGAAGGGTTGCTTTTCCTTCTTCAACCCAGTACAGTGCTTTTTTCTGTCAGTGTTAAAAAAAACACAATAACAGTGAAAGACATAATATGTCTGTGAAAGCCATTTTTTGTGAAGTGTGATGTGCTATTATGGCTGCCACTGAACCTTTTTTTTTTTATTATTGAGCTGTTTTAGCCATTTGAAGCGAACCTCTCTCAATGGCACTCTTTCTCTCTTGTCTAAAAGCAGAAGATAAAGAATCTTGCCTTCATCTTTGCCTGACTTGTTGTTTTCTTGTCAGCTCAAATATCTGTCATGAAATAGACAGCAAGAAAAATAAGGCAAAAAGCACCAACTGGCTATACAACTCAAACCTTATTATGGAGATGGGTCCCAGTGACAGTTGCCAGAGTAGCAGAGAACTTGAGGAGGGACTAGGGTTTCTTTTCTTTCCATATTTTTCTTTGCCTTCAAAGACACTCTTCACCAGACTCTTTTCACCAATTTCTGATGTATCTATTTACCTATGAAACTACTAACTGATTTAATAGAGAAAATTATTGACTGATTAATCGACTGTAAATAATCCCTATGCATTATTCTGTCATCGTTTTTGGTCTCTGCTCGGCCTTCTAAACCATTACATTCCTCCCAATGGCGCCTATTAATAATGTGTGTATATAGTTATTTTTTCTGCTATTCTCCTCGCAAGGGTCACACTTTAGTTCACAGTGCTTGTAAGCATTTCCATATGAAGGGTTCAGATGCAAAAGCCTCTAAATGCCACCTATGTCAAAAATGAGATAAAGATGGTGAGGGGATGCTCTCCACACATAGTATACGCTAATCAAATAATTTAACTTCTAAACCCACTAAATACCACTCTCTTCCTGGTCTGAAATATCGATTTATAGGCAAAAACCTATAGGAGCCTGAATTTAAATGCTCATTTAAAAGAAAAGTGGTCAGACGGATTTAGAGGGTTTTGCATCTGAACCCTTCACATGTAGAAAGTCTGAATGCTGTTTTCTTTCTCTCTCTTTTTCTTCTCTTCTGTTCATTTCTCATGTGTGTGACTCGTCTGAACAGACAAGGTCTGTGTTACGGTTTGATTTCACTTAGCTTTTCCAGACCTAATCAGACAGCAGACGATACCAAATGTGCTGTCGTAGCATGAAACAAGGCGAGACACTTCGGCAAAACACCTCCTTTAGGTTATCTTCATGGACTATGACTCTGTTTCAAGGTCAAAGATTGGAGGAGGGTGACCAGGAGGTGTGGACCGCCCACACTGTTGACTTCCTTTTCAGCGACTAAATGCTGAGCCTGTAGGTGATGTGCAAAGGTCAAATGTGGGTTATGATGTGCTTGAGCTAGCTTGTTTGTGCCGTGCACACAATTGAGGCAGTCTGGCAATGAATTAAATGAATCTCAGAACAAGTCGTTACCCTGCAAAGACGAAATCCAGTGCTGAGCTTCGATGTCCACGTAAAATTGAAGTTCAGTGACATTTAGAGGCCAGACATCCTCCATCTTCCTTTCCCATGTCACCCGGTCTAGACGTGCAGCCAAGAAAGGCCGCACTTTTGCCTGGCCTATTTTTAGCAAGCAAGACCCCGCATTTCTCATTCCCTCGCGCCTATTGACCAAGCCTCATTAGCATGCTAAACCAATCAAGTGAAGGCCCAGCCATTGGTTGTGTTGGTTTGCAAGTTTTTACGCATCGATGCGATGTACATCTCCCGTCCTCCTTTGTTTTCCTGAGAGTCTAAAGGGTAATCAAGGCAGATCTTGGAGTGTGTGTGTGCTTTGGCCGAGAGGTGTGCTGTTGGCACAGAAACGGGTCTTAACGCTTGTTTGCTAAGAGCAGAAATGGTCAAAGACATTCGAAGAAAGGATTGTGTGTGTGTGTGTGTTTCTGTCTGTGCGTGCATGTGCAACTGTGCGTGTGCGTGTGTGTGTGGAGCGAGAGATGAGGGGGAGGAAAAAAAAGAGAGAGAGAGACATGCAAATGTGCTCTTCTGCGCTCCTCTGGAGATATATTTGGTTTTCTTATTAGTGTGACTCAGACGCCTTTTTTGACCGAGCGACAGAGCACGGGGTGACTGTCAAAAAGAGGGAGGGTGTGTGTGAGTCGTTTCGTTTGTTTGAGCTCTACAAGCCCTCGGTGCCGATGATGAGACACAGGTTCGCTTGGATTTAAAAACAAAAATGAAAAAAGATTGTCTACATAAATATTATGTCTACTATATATTTTATTTACGACTGCTACAGTTTGAATGTTAAGCATTCGAGGATAATATGGGGAGTATGAGCTGTATGTGTTGGCTTTGAAGAATAAGTATCTAGATGACACATGGGTTGACCATCTCGTCGTTTGTATCCATTTTAATTTCCCAGAATGAAACAACAGTAATAAAATGTAACGATAAATCATTTCGTTATGGCAACCAAGTGATTAAGAAGACGTAAATAAGCTTGCCCACCTCATCTGATTGGTTGAGCAGATTGAGGCAAGTAGAAGCAGGTGCAGGGGCGTTCTTGTAGGACTCCGGTGAAATCCATTCTTGTTTAAATTAGCCACACACACACGCACACACACACACACACACACACACACACACACACACACGCACACACACACATATACACACACACACACACACGTGTGTACCATCATCTGCTCTGCAGCCCAGGCCTATTTGTTAAATTTGTGGTCGCTCTTGCTGCCTTCTGCCACCGTGTACATTGCACCTAATGAAGGAAATTAATTTCTTATCCATGCCAGAAAGACAATTACTGGGGGAGAAAGCATAGCCAAGAACACCTGGTAGATCTGTTTGTTTGTGTGTGTGTGTGTGTTTGTGTGTGTGTGTGTCTGTGTGTTTGCGTGTGTGTGTGTGTGTGTGTGTGTGTGTGTGCGTGTGTGTGTTATATGTTGCATATGTATAGTTTTCTTGTTTCTGTCAGTCCCCTCTTATTGATGAGACCCCGCTCCTCCAACACACACACACACACACACACACACACACACACACACACACACACCCTCAAGGATCATCACATTTGTGACAACAAAGTCCCTTTTGGGCGACCTATACACAGGTGGCAGTACGTGACACTAATGGAACTGCTCTTGCACAGCATATCAATTTCTACCCAGAGGTGGTGCTTATTTTGGGATCTATTTAGCCGCTCAGTTTTGCGGCAGGTGTTTGGTTTGTTTGTGGTCTTCTCTTCAGCCTGCTCTCAAAGAGTCTAAACTGAGCTGGCGTTTCAGTGAATTGGTGATCAATCATCCATGCATGTATGCACTATGTCAGTGTGGCCCACTTCAACAAACACACATATGCATAAAACATGCAGAGGCGTGCTTAAGTTGCGCAACTTGTTGCCTCGAGTCAAGTGAACTGTTTTTTGGCCTTTATCGTGCTTTAGCCATCTCTTTCTTTCTTTCTTTCTTTCTTTCTTTATTTCTTTAGTTCTTTCTTTCTGTCTTTTTTCTTTCTTTTGTATGTTTTCTTTCTTTCTTGACCTATCTGATTTCCATTTTGAGCACATTCGAGCATATCTCAAGTCGGCCACCTTTTTGGTCCTTCACCCTTCCCTTACTTTCTTTCCTTCTTTCGTTCTTGACTTTTCTTTTCTTTTTAATTCCTGGCAGGGTGTATCTGATGCCCAAACCTTCACGCTGGTTGAACATGCCTGAATGCCAGACCATAATGAGTGTTGATCGGAGACACCTGGCCAGCCGTGTAGATAGCCATCTCGCCCTCCTTCATCTCTCTCCCCATCTCTCGCTCCCTTCATCTCTCTCTCCATCTCTCACTCCCTTCATCTCTCTGTCCGACCTCCTGCTGCGTCCTGCTCCTTCAATAGGAGCCTTGGGGGGGGGGGGCGTCTGGAGGGGCAGTTGGAGTGTGTGTGTGGGGGGGGGGGGGGTTCTGTGGTGAGATGGCGGTTTGTGGGGGTGGCAAGGAGCGGGGCTATGATGCCAGGGCTGTCGAGACGCTAAAGGGGACGAGAGAGAGAGAGAGAGAGAGAGAGAGAATAAAATAGAGAATAAAAGAGAGGAAGAGATGGGGGGGGGGGACACAACACAACTGCTTGGCTGGGAGATGGTCCCCACAGATTTTCTCCCTGAGCTTCTGCCTGTCCTGTTTTACAAAGAGATCTGTCGAGAGGAAGAAGGGACATGGACAAAGAAGAAAGAGGACGAGGAAGACATGAGGAGGAGGAGGAAAAGGTGGAGGGGATGAGCTTGCAGCTTTCATGCCCAGCCAGTGTGTGTTTGTGTGTGTGTGTGTGTGTGTGAGAGAGAGAGAAAGAGAGAGTCTGGCGGGTCACAGAGGGAAAAGCAGGAAGAGCCTCACAGCGAAATGGAGGGCGCGTGCTGGCCAGGAGAAAATGACACGCTGTGCAGACAAGAGGCAGCAGCCAGACACCCGTCGCCACTCACGGCCTTGAGCCACACGGCCTTGAAGTGATGGAGAGGCACAGCCGTTTGTGTGTGTGTGTGTGTGTGTTTGTGTGTGTGTGTGTGTGTTTGTGTGAGAGACAGAGTGATAACTGCCAGTGATAGGATGTAGGTCTTCCATGCATCACCCAGACGTTCCAGTGAGGGGGAAGTCCCATCCAAAGCTGTGGTGATTTGCAGATTGGACGCATCATCATCACTGCGTACTGATTGATGCTGCGCTGCTTTGATGACAAATGAATCTCTGAGCTTGCAGTTCTCTTTTTCTAATTGTCAAGGCCTGTTGAGTAATGAGTTGGAACTTTTCTGGCTTCAGAGAAGAAAGCTGGCCTCCATGACTCTTGTGTTGTTTGTGTTCCCCAACATTAAGCCCCAGCCACAACTTTTGTTATTTAGGGTCCTGGAAGAGTTGAAGGCCTCTTCCCCCACACACTGTTGTCAAATGGCGAATACAGGATGGAGGAGGTATTGTGTTGTCAAGGGCCAAGGACAACGTTTCTCCCTCCATACACACACACACACACACCCACACATGTCACCCCCTTCACACCGTGGTGTTTTATGTGACCGGTCAAACGCATACGTCAAAACACACAATAGTATCAGTCTATTGTGGAGCCATCAAGGTCATGAAGTAGATAAGCACAACACTATCTCACCCCCCCCCCTCCCCTCCTCCTCCTCAATGTTTTCCTCTCTGTTTTGTTTTGTTTGGGCTTAAGTGCGCTGCACTGCTCTTTCTCTCTCTCTCTCTCTCTCTCCTCTCTCTCTCTCCTCTTTCTCTCTCTCTCTCTCTCTCCAGGGTCTCCTAGCACGCAAGGCTGTGCTCACAAAAGACCCAAGTTGAGTTGAGCCTTTAAAAGGTTCATGGAAATGGCTGAAAATTGTTGTGGAGCAGGAGGAGGATCCCTCCCTGAAGTGGGGTTTTTGTCAGCCTGGATGAGCTATTCTGTCATCCCTCGTTCATTTTTTCTTTCTTTCTTTCTTTCCTTCTTCTTTTGTATTTCTCCCCCTCCCCCCTTGTTGTCGTTTCTATCAGTTGCAAGAGTGAAGGCTGTGAAAGAAGGCTGTGTCGGCCTTGTGTGTGAGCGCGTGAGAGAGATATAGAGAGGTGGGGGGGGGGGGTGGTGAGAGAGTGCAACACTCGGCCCTCCGATCTCTCACTCACTCTCTCCCCCCTCTTTCCATCTCTTTCCATCTCTCTCTCTCCCTTTCTCTCTCTAACCCTTTCATTGTCAACTAATAACCCCCGTTCTGTCCCTCTATAATGAAGAGGATTATCAAATTAATTCCAGCTCCTTTCTCTCGCAGAGATTTTCCCCAATTATAGCCAACCCTGGGCTGAGGACAGAAGCAGTGTAGTGGTGCAGGGGCTCAGTGCAGGGCTGTGTGTGTGTGTGTGTGGGGGGGGGGGGGGCTCGGGCACTGGCAGGGGGATTTTCTGCTCTTCCCGGAGGGTCTGAATGGACCCCGCTGTTAGGAGGAGGTGGCGGCTGTTGTCATTGAAATCCTCTGGATTCGCAGGGGTGAGTCATGCGGAGCTATCCCACGGAGTAGCTGGAGTGGAGGTCATCGGGCCTTAAGAACACCCTCAGTGGGCCCGTGGGCTGCGTTGTTGGTTGTTGTGATCGAGGATGTTGTAGACGGAAAAAGAGGAGATAATTGACGAGGCTCCAGATAATCGCTCAGACTCCAGATGTGCGTGTGTGTGTGTGTGTGTGTTGTCTTGCAGGATCTAGTTTCAAAGGGACCCTCATTTGCTTTTGTGCATGTGGTCCATTCTAGCGGTCCTATTTTCTCTCCCTCTCTTTTTCTAACACACACACACACACACACACACACACACACACAGCGTGTCTGGCGAAAGTGAAAAATGCTATCATGCTAACGAAGGCCATAAATTAGCCTTTTAAATCAGCTGCAGGTCTATTGATTGGATGACTCCACAATGCGATCAGGCCTGTTGCCTGTGTTTGTGCAATGGGTGGCGGTGATGGTGGTGGTTGGTGTGAGGAGGGGGGGGGTTGTTTTGTTGTGCGGGGGGGGGGTGTCTGAGGCAGGAGCAGACGGGAAACAATGCTCATAAACAAGACACAGTCTCGGTTTCCTAAACTACCGTGCCAGGTCACATTAATTCTGGTAATTTATGCATTCAATTTGAATAAAAGCTTAGGGGGAGGGAACAGAAGAGAGAGAGAAAAAGGGATAGAGAGAGAGAGAAAAAGGGATAGAGAGAGAGGTAGACAAAGAAAAAAGAGAGAGAGGGAGAGAGAGCAAAAGAGTGCCAATGCCATTTCGGGCACAATTGAGATGGTCTGGAACGCCCTGGAATGGACTGGCATCCAGCTGCCACCGCGTCCAACTTTGCCCCAAGTTTTCCGCCAGTCTCTGGCCAGCGCTCCCTGTGAAACCACACCCATTCATTCTTTTAATCCATGGCCATTTCTTTTTTTTCTTTCATTTGTGTTGAAATTCTTTCCCTAATGCACACACCACTCCAAGCCCACTGCAAGCTCACACACCACTCAAAGCCCACTGCAAGCTCACACACCACTCCAAGCCCACTGCAAGCTCACACACCCACTCCAAGCCCACTGCAAGCTCACACACCAAGCCCCAGGCGATCTCCCGCCTCCGGCCACGCTTTTCCACGTTAAACTTGTGAGATTCTCGAGGATACGAAACAAAAAAAAATGCTTTATCAGCAACAGTCTTTAAAAATATGTTTATACAGTATATAGCTTTTTTATGCATGCTTTTATGCATGGGTTTTCTCGCCATCCTGTTTTGGCATGCAAAAACGAGGGAAATGAAAAGTCGGCTGTGAAAGGGATTTTTATACAAAAGAGGAACGGTTGGTCAAAGGAAAGCAGCTCCCCCTTTTTAATGCCAGACTCCGCTGGGTGGAAATTCCAAAAGAGCTGTGGTTGAATACAAGATGAAGTAACATGACATATGGTGTTAACCTCACTCAGATCCTTCATCCTTTCTTTATTGCCCTCAACACACACACACACACACAGACAGACATTTTGGTCACGTCAGGATATTTTTTTTAACCGTTCCCTGTCAGTGGCCCATCTGGATCTAGTGAGTGACACCAAAGCTTCATCAATGTGTTGCTACAAACAGACCATCAGCCTTTTATGAGGTTTCCTAGCTACAAAAATGAAAAAGGAATAGAACAGTAAGCTGCTGTTGCTGCAGCTGTTTCTCACTATGCAGCCCAAACAATGGAAACCCAATCCGACATGAGAGGGCCTGACACAGAGCCCTTTGGTGTCCCTGTTGTCCTCCTTCCCCCGGTAATGGATCAATTATGAGCCATTCAGTGGCAGGGATGTCGAATGACAGCGTCCGGTTCTTAAGTGACTCCCATTAGAGTCTATTGCCATGCTGCGTGACGTCCTATCGATTGTTGCTTTTGTCGTAAGGCCACTTTGCCGCATGGCTGTTTGGGCCTTACCTTTTTATTTTCCCTCCTTAATGGATGTGAAAGTGTCTTGAAAGTGGAAAAAAAGCGCCTTTGATTTCAGAAAAGTGTTGCACTTAGTGGTGTTTTGAAAGTGCATGCCTGATGTGTGGGTGGATGTTACTTTTGCACCATATTTAAGTTGTCAGCAAGGATGAAATCGGCTTGACAGAAACAAACAAGCAAATAAATAAATAATCAAGAATATAAATAAATCGCATGATGAATAGTTGTAATGTTTTAGTAGTTTGGCCCCTACTGGCTCCCCCTGGTCTGATTGAGATACATTATAGACAGGAAACCGTGAGGTGTTTCCCCTTCGCACAACAGAACTATTCGACAGCTCAACAATGCGCCATTCACCACCGCATCTGTCACTGTCACATGACGCGTAGTCCGCACAATGCGCCACGGCCACAATCACTGAGGTCTGGTCTGTCAGACAAGTGTCACGGCTTGTGGCCGAGCTGGAAACGAACAGCGCAAGACGGGGATTATCTAAAAGAAGCCCAGTTGAGGATACAGTACAGTCTGTGATTCCAGTGAAAGGCTGTTGATAATTTAAACCTGACCGTAAAATATCAAAAATTAGACTGCAGTAGCTTCCTTCCTTGCCCCTGAAGCAGCGTGTTTATTGGCTGAAACGGTCTATGGCTTGGTTTGTTGTTGTTGTTGTTGTTGTTTTTGTTGTTGTTTTTTTTTATTTACAGAGCCAGGACCTTGAACACCCTAGTGTTTCTGAGTGCACACAGTAAGCAGACTGCTAGAGAATAGTTAAGAATAATTCACTCCACCTGAGCAAACAAAACCCAAAAAGTTTATCGGATTAGAATCGCCGCCCGTACCTTTACGCATGGAAGATAATTTAGAGTCGACCCTGAAGAGCAGGAAGAGGCAGCCGTTTTCGAATACACACTCAGATAGTTAGTGATGTCTAGCACACATCTGTCTCTGTTTGGGGTGCAGATGTGCTCCAAATCGGGGTCATCTGAAGTCCATGATGAGTTACTGTGTGGGTACTGATCCAGTCGTCTATGGGAATGGCCTGTGTTGACAGTAAGCTATTGTTCGTTGGGCTGTAGTCTTTAGGAGTGAGCCGCTCGGGCAGGGAGGCATCCGTATGCTTGCGTGCCATCACGTCTCATCTGTCCCTTCGGCGGCGCGGTTTGCTCACAACAGCTGAAGTGAAGGAGAAGATTGTTAGATGAAGCTGTCTCTCGCATGACTTCAGAGAGAGAGAAAGACAGAGGGAAGGAGGTAGAAAGAGCGAGAGAGGGGGAGAGAGAGGGAAAGAGAGGGAAAGAGAGAGGGAGAGAGAGAGAGAGAGAGAGAGAGAGAGAGAGAGGCAAAGGAAGAGAGAGAATGCCCCGCTCCGTATTTGGAAACAATGCTTCATTGAACCATTGCAGATGTATGGTGATGGCTGATGGGTCTTCCCAGCTGAATGCAACTGATGATGATGAAAATCCAGCACCCTACTTGGACATGGCCTTTTACCCTTTCACTCACTAGGAATGCGTCCAAATCACCTAAAGGTTAAAAATACACAAAGCAAGCACAAGGAGTGATCGCGGCTGAACCAAATGCAAAAACAATATTTCTGGTTTGGCCGAAATGTAACATTTTTCCAAGCCAGAATCCCCAGCGCTGCAGTTTGTCCAATGAGCTGTATCGAGCTGGCCCTGTACGGCCATATCAGCTCTTTCCCACACTGCACTCTTCTCCACTTCACTCCCTCACTCCACACTTCGGCCCTCTCGTTCTCACAGAAACACGTCTGAGACATGCTCCACTATAATAAACATAATCATACACTCTTGTGGAGGAAGGAGAACAGACAGAGAACACAACGGAACCGAACGGAACGGAGTGGAGCAGAACAGGTTATGCATTAGTGTGGCTAGATGTGTTTTTTATTTTGGTGCATTTTTGTTGAGTGAGTAAAATCCAAACAGACACAACAACATGGGGACTAAACCATCAGGGTAGAGAGAGGGAGGCGGGGGGGGGGGGGTTGAGGGTGAAAGAGACGGGGAGAGGGTTAACTTATGGTCAGTTTCAGACCGCAGTTTTAGGCCTGAATCCCTCGTCGAATGCCACACCTGTGCTGGCATACTGATGACGTTGGAAACGCTGCCCAGTGTTTGCGCTCGACCGACCACCGAGACCTGACCGCCATGTGGCTGCTAATTGGTCATCCACAGCACGGACACACAGATCTTGCTTTTTTTCTTTCATCAAATGCACGGGGCGTAAATGCCAAAGCTACGTGTGTGTGTGTGCGTGTGTGTGTGTGTGTGTGTGTGTGTGTGTGTGTGTGTGTGGTGTGTGTGTTCCGCTGACCATGTGCTCCATCATGGCGGAACGTGTTACGAGCGGCTTAGAAAATACCAATGCGGCCCGACCGACCAGTCCCAGCTCAGGATAAATGTCAGGGAATATAAAATACCAAGTGGTCAAATAAATGTCACGTGCAAAGTTCAGGGAATGCTACTCCGGTTTACTCTCTGCTAGTGTGCGGAAGGTAAACAGGCTCTCGGCCAGTGAACAGAAGATAAATGGATTCGCCTAGTACCACTTGCTAGCTAGTTCTTGAGTCCCGGGCCGGATCCGGCTCAGATAAGGATCTTATCCGGGCCAGGGAGCGTTTGCAGAGGGAAAGGAGAAAAGCCACATAATCAATTCTCCTTCTACATTTTAATCAATTCCTCACTGCTGATTGTTGTTATTTCAGTTGTGTGGACTCTAAATTGGGAATGGAGTCCCAACAAATTGATGAAGTACTTTTGTGCATTTTTTTTTTTTTCAGGGTCTGGTTTCTAATTCAGATGGTAATTGGATCTGATATCTTTGCTATTGTCCCTCCATTTCATCATCATAGTCCTTCTAAGCTGCTGTGACATCATAGGATGCTGATATTACAGACTCTGTGGTTGACGTTTAGTGATGGTGTATGGCATCTGCTTGAAATCACTCTTTCCATGTCACCCAGTTGAAATAAACAGTAAGCATTGTGCTCTTCTGAGGTACTTCGGACACTTTTCATTCATTTTACATTCATTGACAAATTCCACCATTCTAAATAAAGCGTTCCTGTAAGGTCTCAAATGTCTTCCATGCACGGCTTCAGAGTTGTGTGTTATGTAACCCTAGCCTTTAATGGACTTTAGGGGTCACTCTCTTTTGGGCCGAGCTTTTAGGATTAGATTAAGTGCCACACTTTGCCCAGAACCCTCGTCGTCAATTTCGTTCGGTCGATCGCTTGTTTAATGTACAGAGCGCAGAGGGGGTTTGTTTTCGTTTCGGGATCCATCACCGTCTGTTGTCTCCTCGACGTCCGCCTCCATCCACTGTGCGGACTGCGGAGGACGGCCAGTCACACACACACACACACACACACACACACACACACACACACACACACCCTCTGTATTGGCTTACGCGGCTTAGTCTCGTGTCTAATTGATTTCCATGTGCGGGTCGATGGGCTAAGGCAAGAATTATAAGGCAAAGACTGCCATGTCCCTCTGGTATCCCACTGAAGTCGGTCACCGTGATGTATCTGCATTTGGTTGATGTGTGTGTGTGTGTGTGTGTGTGTTCCCCACAGTGAGGGAATCTGGCATGGCTGTTGGGCAGGTTTTAAGGTTTCCTAGCAGCAAAGCAAGACCTCCGTCACCATCCAGCCTGGGAAAGAACCGTGTGATGAGTTCGAGAGGTAGACCTACTGGACCACATCAGCTGAGGCGAAGACATACCTCCCCTCCTCTCCTCTTTTAAACCCCTCTCCTCTACTCTCTTCGTCTCACCTTGAACTTAATTGACCGGCTGAGAGAGTCGGAGCACAGAAACGCTGACTCTGACGGGTCCTGTACAGGCTTCATGTGAGAAGGGTATCTATTCACATGGACACCCGACTCACCTCCCAATTTGCACATATAAAATAGATACACATACAGACATACTAGAGATATGATGTATATTTTAGATATACGGTCAGGTGTAAGTATTGTATAGAACAGAGGTCTCCAACCTTTTTCCCCCCCGAGAGCTACTTTGACAAAATGGACACAGCCGAGAGCCTTTATTCCCCCGAGAGCTACTTTGAGAAAATAGACATGGCCGAAAGCTTTTATGTTAGTAGCATGCCATGTATTCACATAACTGATCTCCACCCAAACCCACTGAATAAGATTTGTTCCTTTCAACTAATTTACCTTCTCTCTGTGTAGACTGTGAATTTGATTTAATAGGAATTGTAACATGTTTCCCAAGTGACTGGGTTATCAGATGTATAAACATCTTCCTCAAACATTTTGGAGAGCTACTTAGAAACAGGTGGGGAGCTACTGGTACTGTTGGAGACCCCTGGTATAAAATATGAATTATGTTGCAGTGTGTAGATGTTGGACACTTGCATGTGGGTGGATCACATTAATTTCCCCCTCATTACAATGCTGCTATTGTGCCTGTTGGCCTTTAGCTGCATGTGAGCCAAGTGCAGGAAAAAGTTGACAGAAATCACTCTGCAAGGTCATGGCATGGGTGGGCTTAACCACAGATATGGCTCCACCACACTGACATTTCTAGGAAACCTTGAAGTCTCTTCCTATGCCATGGATATTTCAGTTATCACCGAGCGTTACTCACTAGCAAAAATAAAAACGGTGTGTACGCAGTTGATACACAGGCAGACATTAGGAATGAAAAGGAGATCTCCTTATATGGGCAAAGATGATACCCGGATCTCCTTATATGGGCAAAGATGACAGCTTTTGGATCCTTTTTGTAGGTGAATTTCAGGATCTATTATCATTACCCAGAGAGGTATCAGATAGTCATACCCAGGGTGTCATCTGCTTGTTGTCATTCGTTGTTTGTGTTGGGGGTTGCCATGGCAGAGGTTGCAGTGACCCCAGTCAGTAATCGGTCATGATGGGCAGTGAGGGAAGAGAGAGACAGATGGACCAGAACGATCACTGACTGGGCTCGGGATGAGGACAGGGATACCTTTCTGCATCTTCCTCTCTCTTTCTCTCTCTCTCTCTCTCTCTTTATTGTCTATGTTCTCTAATCTCTATCTTTCTCTCATTCTCTCTTACAGGCCTTTCTTTCTTTCTCTTGCCTGACCCTGTTCTGACCACCCTCTCTCCTGCCATTCCTCGGCCTAGATTTCTGTCTCCTCCTCTGTGTTTGAATCTCTCTCTCTTTGTTTTCACCTTTTATTCTATTCTGTTCTTTTCTTCTCATTTTTCATTTTTTTGCTGTAGCTCTCTCTAAATCTCTCTTTCTCAGCCTTTCTTTTTTGAAGCCATCACCCTTTAAACGCTTGGCACACTAACTCCCTCTCTCTCTCTCTCTCTCTCTCTCTCTCTCTCTCTCTCTGTGTTCATTCCACTCTCTCTCTCTCTCTCTCTCACCTCTCTCTCTCTCTCTCTGTGTTCATTCCACTCTCTCTCTCTCTCTCTCTCTCTCTCTCTCTCTCTGTTCATTCCACTCTCTCTTTTTATCTTTCTCTCTCTTTCTCCTCCTTCCTTTCCTCTATCCCTTCATCTCCTTTGAGTTATCGCCTTCACTCAAGGGCTCACATAGTCATTCATTCATGAAGTCCTTAAGTGGTCAGAGGGCAAACGTGTGTGTGTGTGTGTGTGTGTGTGTGTGTGTTTGTATTTGTGGTTGTGCTTATGTGTGTGTGCGTGTGTGTACTTGTGGTTGTGCTTATTTGTGCCTATATGGGTGTGCGTGTGTGTGTGTGTGTTTGTATTTGTGGTTGTGCTTATGTGTGTGTGTGTGTGTGTGTGTACTTGTGGTTGTGCTTATTTGTGCCTATATGGGTGTGCGTGTGTGTGTGTGTGTGTGTGTGTGTGTGTGTGTATGTGTGTGTGTGTGTGTGTGTGTGTGTGCGCACGCGCGTGTTTATGTGAGTGTTTTGTGTAGGGAGTTTGATAGATTTTGCCTTCACCTGAAAGCATTGTTGTTGGAACTCTGTGCTCCACCAAAGTGCTTGAGAAGGCCCGGAATGTCAGGGGGGGAAAACTCACAGTTGGTATGAAGGCATTGTTCTGGAAAGTCAATACGGTTTCTTTCGTTCTTCTCCATTGATATTTCCCACCCTGTGCTTCTTATACATTCTCTCAGCAGTTTGGAAATATATTGTTTTGGTTTTGTCGACTATGGTTAAAAACAGAAAAGAAATATTAGGCCGATGACCTACTTTTTCAGAAGCTATCCTCATGGACTGCACTTAGAGTCTAATTAAAATGCTTCCATGTTGAGTGGGCGATACAAGAAGGCCTTTAGAAACAGCGAGTCGGTGAGATGTTAGTAAAAAACAGGAATATGGAGAGAGAGAAAGGGAAAGAGGTTTTGAGAGTGAGAAATGTAGAATCAGGAAGAGGAAGAGGGTGGTTTAACATGCATTGACAGATTCATATGATAGGCTCTCCCTCAGCGAATATGTAATAAGGTTATACCCTTCAGTCTCTTAGATCTGCTTGAATATGTCTCTTCCTCTAATAACCTCTCTTTCTCTCTCTCTCTCTCTCTCCCCCTCACTTCTCTCCCCATCCCTCTCTTTTTCACCCCTCCCCTCTCTCTCTCTCTCTCTCTCTCTCTCTCCTCTTGTCTTCTCTCCACCTTGTCATTTATCCTCTTCTGTCTACCTTTCTTGCTCTCTCATTTCTCACTCCCATCTCTCTCTTTCTCTCTTTCTTTCTCTCTCTCTCTCTCTCTCTCTCTCTCTCTCTCTCTCCCCCCCCTGTCTCCTCTCCTCTTTGTCGCTGCAGCATACTTCAATTCAGTGTTATTGACTAGTCCTACAGGGTGACTGCTGCTGTATTACAGCCATTTATCATGGTCGAGACGGCCGCGAGAACTCAGCATGTCACACACACACACACACGTACGTGTGTGCACGCATGGATGCACTCAAAACGAGAAGATAGCGTCTTGTCTCTTCCGCTCGGCTTCGGCGGTGCAACACGACCAATTTCCCCTCTCCTGCACCTGATGGAAGGTCTGGGTTTTGTCTAGTCCCTGTGGTTACCGTCACATCTCCGTGGTGACCTTCAGTGTCAGGAACATGTACGAGCAGAGAGTACCAGAATACGCTGACGTCTGTGGGCGTTATATATATATATATATATATATATATATATATATATATATATATATATATATATATATATATATATATATATATATATTTGTTTCATTTTTTTTATGGGTTCGTTGGCCTGAGCGATATATGAACATTCCGTAATTAAGATAACTAATTACGTTACATTTCAAGTAGAAACTTGGGATGTTCGATCAGCATCACTTCATGTTGTACAACATTTTTTTTATGTAAGTTTGTAAAATAAATTGTAAGCGTTTTCATTTCAGGCTGTAGAATAATATTTCCGTCTTCATGAATTGCATACCAATAACCTGTTCTCTAATAGGCTGTGGCGTGAGTGAAATGCATACTTAATCCATGCATACTTAATGCATACTTAATCCATAACTTATATGGAGGAAGATTTGCATGATAATATGATGCAAATTACTGAAGTGTAAAAATGTCTTTTTTGATAATTGTGTCAGCGTTTGCTTTCATATCAATGAAAAGACGGGGGCTTGTTCTTAAATAGAAACTGTTGCCTCCGTTTATCTTTTTTTTACATTTGTGCCCTCCGTCATTAAGATATGCAAATTGCCACAGGACATTGTCTGGGAAGGGGAAAAAAATGCCAGAGGTTGATCCAGTTCGACCCGTCACCTTTTGCTGTGTGACAAACGACAAATGAATTCACTGCAGGATAAGAGGGGTGTGTGTGTGTGTGTGTGTGTGTGTGTGTGTGTGTGTGTAGTAGTGGAATTGTTGGTTAGAAGGGAGGGCACTCCTGTGACAGAAAACTCCCTGACTGACCTTGTCCTTTTAAATGTCAGTTAAATTCCACTGAGTGCGAAAATCAATCATTGGTATTGTTACCTCAGACAGATGTTGTGCAACTTCTTACGCTGAACTGCACCGGCCTCGAACTCTAGCAAGTGGAGTGGAGTTCCGCTATTCTACTGGAATGTTCTAGACTATACTCTTGCCAGAAAGGGTGCTCTTATCTTGCCCCCATGTAGCCTCCTTTTAAAGTTACCACTTGGATCCCTTTTGAGGTTGGACACTTTGTAGCAACCTACAGACAACCTTTTTTCACTGAAGAAGGGCCTCTTTTGTTAGACTCTTTTCCCAGATAAACGGGTGGAATTAGAAGCTTTTAAAAGGTCTCCAAGGCCATAAAGAGTTCCAGGGGAAGCCTTAAAGTGGAACTCTGTGGCAGCATGCCTAAGAGTGTTTCTCTCCTTTTTTTTTTCTTTTTCTTTTCTCTCCATGAAGCATTTGCCCCCCTCCCCCCATCCACCCTTCAGCAAAATCGGTGCTAATCTCTCACTGTTATCATCGTCAGTAATCTCTCCTGTTATTAATGAGTCTGTGTGTGTGTGTGTGTGTGTGTTATTCAGAGCCTTGGGTTAAAGGAACTGTTTTGACACCCTGCAGCTTTTGCACCTGCATGAATAGGCCGAGCTTTTTGTGTCCTTAGTTTCTCCTTAGCATCTCTTTCAACAGGGTCATGCTGCTAATTTGACGTTAATTAACAATTACAGGCTTTGC
>NC_055974.1:22498122-22515622 GCF_018492685.1 Alosa sapidissima
GTCTCGCCTTGTGGACCTGAATATTTATGCCAGTGGGTCATAGAGGGTCAGCCTCTTGCAGGCAGTAATGTTCCCATTCCCTCCGACGTTACAAAAGAAAAATCTCCCATCGCTCCTGTTGTAATTCTAGCGAAAGTGTTAGAACGGCGTCCATTCATATTTGCCCTGGCTAGATTAAGGCTCTATTGGTTCCCCAGACCTCTTGGTCCAGCCTCGTTACTCACGGAGAAAAACCTTATGAGGGACGTGACCTCGGGATTTATGTCATTTCTGAGTGTTTCCATGTGAAAGTATCCGCGCGGCTATTACAGAGGCTTCCTGTGTTTGCCTTGCCGACGGTCGCCGTGGTAATGGAAGGGTCAGGTTGCCCATTAGGGGCATGGGATTGATGTGGACTTCTGTTCCTGTGCAAGGGGACATCTAACATTAGAATACAGCGCAGGCTTGCGTGAGAGCGGGGAATAAGTGTGTGTGTGTGTGTGTGTGTGTGTGTGTGTGTGTGTGTGTTTCATACTTATGTTCAGAGCTACCTTCACCTTACTCTCTGTCCATGAATAGGGGGCTTTGTTTGGCCGAAGCCCTTTAACTCCAAACACACACACATATACACATTTTCTTGCATATACATACACACACCTGTCAAACTTTGTCCAAGCTACTGTCACTCCTGACACACACCAGAAACCACCTTTCACTCTCTCCCCACTCATTCGGACACACACACCCACACACACAGAAATACACACACACACACAGGGATGGGAGCCTTATTGGAACCACATCTTGGCCCTGCTCCTATGTCAAGGTCACCCTCCTTGCTGGGGTTGCCCTCCTCAAATGGGGGTCAGGTTCCATAATGTGTTTGTGTGTGTGTGTGAGGCGTGGGTGGTTGCGATAGGTTCCTGGAAACCCAAACGTGTAATTTGGTCTCCACTCTCCGCTAGTCCAATTAGTCACGGTTCTGTTATTAACAACTAGCAGGCCGGACACACTAAGGGTCTCACCCAGTAACTAAGCGCTCAGTGAGAGACTATAGAATGACAACAGTGTGTGTGTGTGCGTGTGTGTGTGTGTGTGTGTGTGTGTGAATGCATGCTTCATGGTCATTGAGGTTGAGGGGGTTCATGCTGTGCATTTGTTTTCTTTTATATTGAGTTCATAAGGTGGTGTAAAAATGTGACACACACACACACACATATATACAATTTGCTTTTTTATTTAAGCATGCTCACCATGCATAAACATTAGAGGGAAAAAAAACATCCATGTGTATAGGTTCTATGTTTTATGTATGTATATGTTTTATGTATCAGACATTGATCTACACTGACAAAAGGACCATATGGAATAAGGATGGTAAATGTTCTTTAAAAACCTGTTGAAGAACATAAAGATCTGTCTTTTGTCCACTGGCATATTCTACTTTTACAGTCACCCAAGTATGTTCCTCACTGTTTAAAAGCATATTTTGCTGCTCTTATTTCTTCATTGTATGTGCCTTCTTATTTTTACTTTTTATATTGTTTACTTGAATGTTATGTTTGTCTGTGGACCTAATTGGTAAAATATGTCTTGTCTCCACCGTGGGATAGTAGGAAACGCAATTTCGATCTCTTTGTATGTCTTGACATGTGAAGAAATTGACAATAAAGCAGACTTTGACTTTGAAAAAATATTTTAGATTAAGCAAATGAATAAAACCTTCGGCAATGAATCCCCATGAAATTGTGTGCAAGTCCACCTTGTGCATGCATGTTGCATCCCCGGGGACCGGCCTCGGCAGCAGGGATTCCCTCAAGTGAGAGAGGCCAGAGAACAGCGCAGGCCGGAAGAGGGACTGCCTGCTCCGCTTCAAATCAGCGCCTGTCTCCATCAGCGCCAAAACCTCAGGGTTTAACATGCTAAGGCACTGTGCCTGAAAACAGCCGTTAGTCTCGCTGTTTATGGTTTCAATACACATTTTTCCAAGTCCACCTTGTGCATGCATGTTGCATCCCCTTGACCATGTTCAATACACATTTTTCCTCTCCATTGACTTTTATTAAGGTCGGCAAGGTTGCCTAGGAGACTACGGAGGCGTTTTAGCGATGGCGAGACGGCGGCAGCCATTATGATAACGATATTCCCGCCGCTAGGTAAACTCCCCCCCACGGCCACCTCTTCAGCCCCAATAGAGAGGAAAATTGTGGGGATGATTTGAGGTCGCTCTGACACATGCACTCTGAGGAGATGAGACTTTCTTAATGTGTGTGTGGGTGTGTGAGTGGGGGGGGGGGCTTGTGTTGGAGAGAAAAAAAGATATGTGCACGCATGGCACGTGGTGAAATAGCAGGGTACACACACAACACTTGCTCAAAGCGCACACGCACACGCACATGGTCAGGGTCACACAGTTATAGACACTTACTCTCTCTCATTCATTCACACACACACACACACGCACACACATACACTCACAGGCACATGGTCAGGGTCATACAGTTATAGACACTCACTCTCTCTCATTCTCACACACACACTCACACTCACACACACTATCACACTCACACTCACACTCACAGGCACATGGTCATGGTCACACAGTTATAGACACTCACTCTCTCTTATTAACACACACACACACACACACACACACACCCTTGTGCAGTGAAATGTGAACTGATGTATGCCACACAAGGGACTAGTGTCAGGACCCAGTACTCAGCTATGCTATCGATCATCCGCATCAGTCACATTGAAGTGAAACTGTCTTTAGCATGGATGGTGTGAGTTGTGTGACCAAGTATGTGAGTGTGTATGTGAGTGAGTGTTATGCTAACTGTACTCTTTGTCTCAGGACATAGGCTCCGTGTTATGCCTTCTTTAAAGTAGGCTAAAGTGACAACAGAGGTGCGTTCAAATTTGCAAACTTAGGCAAACGTTTTCGAACGTTGGCAAACAGTTTTCTGTTTGCCTTGAGTTTTCGGTGAACAATTGCAAACAGTCTGCGGAGGTAGTTCTCCGTGAACATAGAGTGGAGCTGGACATGAGCTTGATGAGGGCAACAATGCAATTACCGTTACAATGGAATGTTACGTAACGGGCTTGTAACCGGAGGTTTGCTGGTTAATGCAACTATGTTCCAAGTGCATATGATGACCGTTCACGTGCTCTTGCGTGATTTTCTACATTTGTCTGGGTCCCACCTCACAGGGCACTCTTGTGAATGGGAAGGCCATCCTACGCAACCATGGAGACGTTCATCCATGCAGAAATCCTGTTGTGCTGCAACACCCGCTGCCCTACAAGTTGATTTGATATGGCCAATTAGGACAGGGACATAGAGGGTGTGTGTGTGTGTGTGTGTGTGTGTGTGTGTGTGTGTGTGTGTGTGTGTGTGTGTGTGTGTGTGTGTGTGCGTGCCTGCTGAGCCTCCTTGTGGAAAAAGAGAGGGAAAGGAAATGAAAATGGAAAAAAAACAAGAGGGAATCAGTGAGAGAGAGGGAGAGAGATGGAGAATAAGGGAGAAAGAGATAGAGAGAGAAAGTGTGTGTGTGTGTGTGTTTGTCTTTGTATGGTTGAAGATGTAGGAAGGAACCGTAATATGTTGAGGGCGAGTGATAAAATGGCAAAAGAGGAAGCAGGATGGAGATAAAGATAAGAAAGAGGGGAAGCGTTTTTAAAATGCAGAGAGAGAGAGAGAGAGAGAGAGAGAGATGAGCGATATGAACTATGTTAAAATGCAGGAGAGGAGGGGATAGACTTAACGAGAGAGAGAGAGAGAGAGAGAGAGAGAGAGAGAGAGAGAGAGAGAGAGAGAGAGAGGAGAGGGAGGGAGGGTAAGTGAAGAGATAAAGCAGTAGCCTCAGGTCTGGCTGTGAATTTAAATGGCCTAATCTTCCCGCTGTGTGGTTGTGTGCGGTGCTGTGCACGGCGGGCTGGAGTCGGTGCTGAGGAGAGAGAGCAGGGGCAGCAGCAGGGCCACGAGACGAGTCTCCTCCAGCATAGCGCCACCGTTATCAGCTCTCATGAATTTAATTTCACCCACACCCACAGCACGGAAGCGGGACGAGCCTGTGGAAATCATACACACACACACACACACTCATCCCACCACACACACACACACACACACACACCCATCCCACCACACACACACACACACATCCCACCACACACACACACACACACACACACACACACACACACACAGAGAAGAGCCTGTGGAAATCATACACCCATCCCACCACACACACACACACACACACACACACACACACACACACACACACAGAAGAGCCTGTGGAAATCATACACACACACACACACACACACACACACACACACACACACACACACACACCCATCCCACCACACACACACACACACACACACACACACACACCCATCCCACCACACACACACACACACACAGAAGAGCCTGTGGAAATCATACACCGCTTCTGTCCCCATCCCACCACACACACACACACACACACACACACACACACACACACACACACACAGAAGAGCCTGTGGAAATCATACACCGCTGCTGTCCCCATCCCACCTTCACACACACACACACACACAGACACACACACAGAGACACAGGCACACACACACTCACACACACACACACACACACACACACACACACACACACATACACACACACACCCTCTTGTCTTGCTTGCACATCTAATGACAATCTCTCCTGGTTCAGTCAGCAACCCTCTACCAGCACACTCTCTAGTAAATGCTGCGTCTGACTTTGAACCCTGACCGCACTGTTTTTTTATGAGACCAGTTGGGTGTAACATGTTGCCTTTTTACATCCTTGATATTACCTCTGATCATGTTTCATTTTCAACATCAGACCAGCTATAGTCACCAGGAGTGCTATGCATTTGCATTTTTATTTCTTTGTTTCCTTGTTTCTTTGCCGGTATTTCTTTATTCCATGTCTATGTTCATTAATTAATTCCAAGATCAAAAATGAAAGTGCCTGGTTTTCCGATGCCTGTGCGCTTCGAGTGATATCGAGTTTCATCACCTGCCCAACAAATTCATAGAGCCTATGATTAACTGCATGAGAAATAATGTAGCAAGACCCAATAAGGTAGAACTTTTGAAGTTGCCGTACATTTTTTCCTCCTGGTTTCCTTTTCAAGGTTTGTGAATGTATTTGAAGTCATCTCTGTATGGTATTAGGTGTTTATTGATGGCCTGTCCCTCATGCTGTGTGTGTGTGTGTGTGCATTATTGAAGAACATGTAACTCTGAGTTGCTGGGAGTTTTTGGGCTTTGATGTGTTGGGAATGTAGTCTTGTGGTGTTTTTGTTCTATTATGGGACTTGATGGGGTCTTGGTTTGGTCAGCCTGGATGTGGCAATCTCAGTGACTGATGTATATTTTGTATAGATTGTTGAAATGCACACACCTGGCTGTTGAAATGCACACACTCATAGCTGGCATGAGTATAATTTTGCATTGATAATCAAATAATTAAGCAATCACTGTCATATACCGTCAAAGATATTTAATATGTAACTGTAAATGAATTCTCTGTGGTATGATGCTAGAGTGATGGTGTTGATGGTGTAATTTGTGTTAATTGCCCTACCCAATGGTGTTATAGCTGGAAACGGCTCTGGTTTCCTCGCCTACATCCTGGTATTGTGACTTAAGTGTGATTATGAAGGGGTGGACGGGGTCAGAGATGGGTCAGTGTGTGTGTGTGTGTGTGTGTGTGTGTGTGGCAATGAGTGTTTCATGTACCGATACGCAAGGTTTATATAGTGAACATGCTGGAAATGCCATGACTATTTGTCCCCTTCATATTGTTGGAATACATTTTATATCTTGGGGAGTTGAATGCCTGTGATTAGGCCTGTGGTTGTGCATGTTGGGCTATTGCCACACCAGGTGTGGACATTTTTCCCAGTGCAATTCCATGTTCGCAGTGCAATTCCATTTTCCCAGTACAATTCCGTGTTCCCAGTGCAATTCCATCTTTTTTTATGAAATGCGCATACATTCCTTTGGGTCAGCTTTCAGGAAGTTGTCTGAGAGCATGTGCTTTGTTTGGGGCTTCTGGGACGCATTGTTTCATAACAAGATGGTCCTTCAGGCCTCACGGGCCTAATTGATTGATTACAAAGGTGGTAGGTTTCCTGATTCACTTACACACACATTTGCACACGCGCACACACACACACACACACACACACACACACACACACACACACACACACACACACACACACACCGTGCTCCATTCTGCCCGTGTTCACACCCTTACAGAATCAGGATGGTGGACGAGGGTGATCATTCAGCTGAATGGGGGATGTGAATAGGACCCTCCAGCTTGGCCATCAGTGATGAAGAGCAGTGTGAAGTGTTCTCTGTTGTAGTCAGATCAAACCCATTTGGCTGGGGGAGCTGGGAGGGGTGGTGTAGTGGAAGGGGGTTTGATTGGGGCCTTGGGGGGGGGGGGTCGGGCGTTGCCGTGGCAGCAGGCCTTTGTGACTCATAACGGTTCCATCCACTCCAGCTCTTGCCGTATTTTCATTTTCCAGTGGGGCGTTTGCTTTGACAAGCAGCGTGACGACCCCCCACCCCTCTTCGCCCCGAGACCACCTCTCCCCTCTACGGCACCCTATAGTGTACTCACCCTCACCAGCTGACCAAGCCCTTACCCCCACAACAGCCCCCAACTGCCCTGGAACACAGTCCATCACTTCACATTAGACGCTACGTCAATATCTCCCCCCAGGCCTAATGGCTTATTTCCCTTCTGTGGGTGGCGGGAGGAGAATCATGTTAATAATTTACACTCATATGAGACTCTCTGTCTGTTTTCTGTGTTTCTTTTTATTTTGAGTGGGGGGAGAGGAGTGATTTTTTTTATTTTTTTTAAAATTTATTTTAGTTTTTTTTTTCAGAAGACCTTTAAGTGATTTGTTTTGTAAAGACATATGTTTAGCCTTGGCCGAATGATGTCGGGTGGGGAATTTGGAATAACCTAAATCTCAAGGCAGAAAACATACACACACACACACACAGGAAAAAATAAACATATTGGCTATGGCTGACTATAGATATGAATAGCAGCACATGCTTTTTACAGTTTCCAGTTTGGCATGCCATGTGACACATCTAGCCAGTATAGGGAGGGAGACTGCCCCCCCCCCCCTGAGAAATATGGAGCTTAGCAGAGGGTTGAGTTCACTCCAAGCATCATCATCTTCGGTGGGGGGGGAGGGAGGGAGAGAGAGAGGGAGGGAGGGAGGGAGGGAGGGAGGGAGAGTACTCTCTCCGAACTCTGGCAGCAGGAGTTGCTTGGCACGTGTCTCGGGTATGATGCGTCTCTGAGCTTCAGCCACAAGCAAACAAGAAGGAGAAGGAGATAGAGAGAGAGTTGGAGGCAATGAGAGAGGGATGGAAAGAGAGGGAGAGAGAGAAGGGTAGAGATGGAGGGAAAGATGGATTGAGAGGGGGATGGAGATAGAGATGGGCGTAAGTGGAGAGAGGGATGGGGAGAAAGAGAGAGGGATGAAAAAAAGTGAGAAGGATGGAAAGAAGAGTAGGAAAGAGGGATGGAGAGATGGGTAACAAGGACTGAGGACTGGGTAACAAGATGGAGGGATGGAATGAGTGCTCCAGGCTGTGTTACTTTCAGTAATGGCTTCAGGACCCCCCCAAACACACACACACACACACACACACACACACACACACACACACACACACACACACACACATGTACACACACACACATACAAATAATACAGAAAATGAAAATGAAAAAGCATAAAACAAGATAAAGACATGATGAAGAAAATCCATATGGAGAAGATGGAGATTGAGATGGAGTAGAGGAGTGAATCTCTTAGTGGGCAGCGAGACCCTGACTGGCATACACTCAGTGGATACGCTGACTCCAGCTCATTGTCTAGTGAAGTAAAGCGAACAGAAGGATCTGGTGCAGTTGGCTCATGCTGGTGGGTCGCAGAAGGGACGGGAGTGTCTTCTCCAGTTCCACATGGGGCTGCGGTGTCATTTGCTGCTCTGGTGCAGTGAACTTGCTAGCGCCCAGAGGCAGTTCCCACTTGAAACACCTCGGATAATGACACTAAACAGTACTGTTTCAATGTCCATGTTCCCCCCTCTCTCCTCTCCCTCCTCCCTTTCTCCTTCTCTCTCTTCTCTCTTCTCTCTTCTCTCTATCTCTTTCTCTCTTTCTCTCTTCTCTTTCTCTCTTTCTCTCTTCTCTCTTCTCTCTCTCTCCTCTCTTCTCTCTCTCTCCTCTCCCTCCTCCCTTTCTCCTTCTCTCTCTTCTCTCTTCTCTCTTCTCTCTATCTCTTTCTCTCTTCTCTTTCTCTCTTTCTCTCTTCTCTCTTCTCTCTCTCTCCTCTCTTCTCTCTCTCTCCTCTCCCTCCTCCCTTTCTCCTCTCTCTTCTCTCTTCTCTCTATCTCTTCTCTCTCTCTCCTCTCCCTCCTCCCTTTCTCCTTCTCTCTCTTCTCTCTTCTCTCTTCTCTCTTCTCTCTTCTCTCTTCTCTCCTCTC
This sequence comes from Alosa sapidissima, assembly GCF_018492685.1. NCBI lineage: Eukaryota > Metazoa > Chordata > Actinopteri > Clupeiformes > Clupeidae > Alosa > Alosa sapidissima. Next base: position 22,506,673 of record NC_055974.1, read on the forward strand.
TTCTCTCTCTCCTCTCTTCTCTCTCCCTCTCCCTCTCTCTCTCTCTGAGAGTCACAGGTTAATAGAGGCTGTAAGTGAGATTGTACTTTGTGGTGCGCTTGCTCATCATGTTGTGTGATGAAAAAGTACCGTATGTCATCTCGTTGAGGGTGTGGAGGATGAAGCACTTGTTATTTTTGCTCCTTACAGAAATATTGTGTTAATGAGGTCATTTTGTGCTTCGTGTTTGGGAAGATTTGTGTTTGTGAAGATTTGTGTTTGTGAAATCTCTGTTCCTCCCTGATAACAAGTCAGACATTGTGTCACAAGGCCTGAGTCATGCTGGTGTATGCAGTAACATACCTGTTCTGGTCTTCCACAATACTAAAACCCATTTCTGATGTGGATAATGGGGTTTGTTTTCATTGGTTTGTGATATGACTGGTTTAGCTCTATTACTTGTGAATCGCATATAGTGTAAGCGATTGCAATAATTGGGAGATAATGCAATTGCAAATAAGCAGGCCATTTGTGTCCCTTTGTTTAGATGATAACACTTCAAGACACACACATACACACACACACACAAACACACAAACACACACACACAGACACAGACACAGACACGGAGACTGGGTGGCTGAGAGAGTCTAATCCAATTTGTCTTTGAATTTGCTTAATAATTTGATTGCAGATTATCCCCTATCTCATTACTTTCCAGAAACTTGAGATTCTTATCAGACTACTGGCCTTCAAACATAGCAGACTCTCAAGTGTGTGTGTGTGTGTGTGTGTATGTGTGTGTGTGTGCACACGTGGATAAGATTTTTATCAAGAGTGTTTTTGCGGGAATCAATTTCACAGCACAGGAGACAAAGCACCAGTTGTCTAAAATGGACACGACGAGAGGGAAAACATTGGGTGCTACACTTCTGCTTTGTCAGACGCATTGTCGAAGGACTTCAGCTTGAAGTACACCGTGTGTGTGTGTGTGTGTGTGTGTGTGTGTGTGTGTGTGTGTGTGTGTGTGTGTGTGTGTGTTTTAATTATTCTCGGTTCTGAAGAATTAATTATGGCGAAATGGTCCACTTAGTTGCCTTAACAGTCCTATTAATTCCGTTGTAATTAAATTCAACCTTTTCATGTCAGCACCCTTTTCAGAATGGTAAAAGGAGAGCAGGAAATGGAAAATGAAGAAATGAGACCAGGAGAATAGAATGAGAGGAAGGAAATATCTGGGAGAGTGGAGGCACATTACCCACCACGACATAGATGGACTGAGTGAAGAGCTCCGAGAGCTCGTACCCTTGCATGAAGAGAGAGAGAGAGAGAGAGAGAGAGAGAGAGAGAGAGAGAGAGAGAGAAAAAAATGAGAGAGAAAATGAGAAAGAACAAAGGGTTCAGTGAATTTATGCTGAAAGTGAAGATGGATGCATACACACATGGGTGTTTGAGTGTGAGAGGGGAGGGTAGACAGAGAAGCTTATGTTATGCAGGCCCTGACACACACACACACGTGCATAGAGAGAGGCATCAAAAGAGATGCGCAGTCTAAGCCAAGGGCAGCTACAAGCAGAGGGCAGAATGAGACAAGACTGTGTGACAGAGATGGAGAGTACTGAGAAAGGTTGACCACGACAAGTGAACGGGGACATTTAAACAGGAAGCAGAGGTATGGAGAGATGGGCAGACAGGCATCTAGACAACAAAGGTTGGAGAGAGAGAGAGAGAGAGAGAGAGAGAGGGAAAGAAAGAGAGAGAGAGAGAACAAGAGAACAGAGTGAGCATGAGAATACAGATGACCATCCTAGCCAAATGCAACATACCTTGACCAGTAGCGAGAGTACTAGGTATGAGAAGAGAGAGAGAGAGAGAGAGAGAGAGAGAGAGAGAGAGAGAGAGAGAGAGAGAGAGAGAGAGAGAGAGAGGGGGAGGGAGAGAATTGGCCGAGAGTAAGAGTGATGGAGAGAGCGAAGAGCAGAGGTAAACATGAAAGTGGCCATCAAAATGCAAATAGAAAGAATGGAGGCTAGCCGATGGAGGGAGAGATATTTACAGCGGTGTGTTAATGTGGTTTAAATCGGAATCTTTGTCTCGGAGAGGAGGAGGAGGAGTGGACCCTTTTTGCGGGGAGTATAAATCAGGCATTAAAAGCTGGTGTGTCCTAAATGGATCCTCATACATACATTAGCTGCCCATCACCGCACGGCATGGACGCTAGACCAGACAACCGCTGAAAAATTTATAGCCGTGTGGCTACCTTGCTGCCCACACCCAACCGGAAAAAGAAACGACAAAAAAAAAAGAAGAGAACAGCAATTATAATGACGACAAATTCAAATCACAACCACACAGTTGTGTTCATATTGAGTCACATTGCATATTCTTATATTCACCGATTATAAGAATATGCCATGTTCTTGAAGTAATATATTTTATGTTGCTTCTATGGTTGATTGGTCTATGTTTGAAGGCAAAATGATGACATGCATCTCGGCCCATGTATGTTTCCATCTCGATTAGGAAAACAGCAGAACTACCATACTGATTCATAATTTGTTTTAATGAGTTCGATCACCTATGATCGGCGTCACCATGTTATCCCTTTGTCCATCATTTTTCCCCATCCATTTGTCCATCCAGTCTAATGTTAACGTGTCTTGTGTTTCAGGAGTGTCCAGTGTCCAGTCCCGTCCTGTGATGCGCAGGTTTGGGACCATCAGCTGCTGAGCCGCAGGACATTGTGTAAGGTACAGTCACGCAACAGTAATGTTTTCTATGAGCAAACAATAACATGTTCTATAAATAAACAAACAAACAGACAGGACAGAGAGAGATGTACTCAACTGAGCAGAGTTAAGGCGGATTACTGATATGTCAGAGAGGAGAGAGTGGGTGACACATGATGACCACATGGTGACCTTCTGACCTTCATGATTCGGCCCCGTTTAGGCTGTGTTAGTGTCGGCTGTTCTCTGCTGATGAGTTAAAGGTTAAAGTAAAAGTTTATTGGTGCCTCTGGTAAAGATAAGAAAAAATAAAGATCTTTGAAATATGTATTTCTTTTTGAAGATTGTTTTCTCATTTTGTTCCTCATTGCTTTCATTGTGACACTTTTACTCTTGGTGCCAATAAACATGGAGGGCGCTGCATCTGTGAGATCCAGAGAGCAGCCAATAGTAGATCAGTGAAAGCCAGAGAACAGCCAATCTTAGCCCTACAGATCAGGAGAACAGCCAATCCTAACGCAGTGAGCTCCGCAGAGCAGCCGATCCTAGACCAGTGAAAACCACAGAACCTGCCTGATCCAAAGAACAGTCCGGTAACACTTTATAATAAGGTGCCATAATATATAGCAAACTAGTCATTACCTAACCCTTTGTTAATATTTGTAAATTGTTACTAAAATATCAGTTAATAGTTTTTCATCATTAATTAAATATTACCACTGTAACTTGTGTTGTGTATGGTAGCCCTGTGAGATCTAGAGGACCGCACTATAGAGGACACACATATGTACTGTAGGTCAGAATAGTTGAAGGTTTGAAATAGTAAAAGATTTCACACACACACACACACACACACACACACACACACACGCACACACACACACACTGTTCTATTGTTGCATTTTCTGTTTCAAATGTCCTGTGGCGATGTTAGTAGCTTCTGTCTGGAGGCCAGTTGGTTGTCCTCTAACTCACCACACAGTGTAGTGACTCTGTGCTCAACTCTGCCGATTCCAACGGCACAAAGGCAGCACACACACACACACACACACACACACACACACACACACACACACCACACACACACACACACACACACACACACACACACACATAACCACATCTCTATTCCCTGTGGCGTCATTTTCAAGCCACAGAATTACTTTGGAGTGATTCAGGTTTACAAAATGCAAAGGAACAGACAAGCAACACATGAATATGCATCAGTGCCAGGATTAGCTAGCGTTTACATTCTAGCACCCCACTCTTTTCTCTTATTACAGAGAGTGTTCACAGCACAGATGCCCTGTGTGTGTGTTTGTGTGTGTGTGTGTGTGTGTGAGAGAGAGAGAGAGAGAGAGAGAAAGTGTTTACAGAACAGATACCCTCTGTGTTTGAGTGTGTGTGTGACAGAGAGAAAGAGTGTGTATTGGTAGGATCTTCATGATTGTGTTTGTGTATGCTTTGTGTGTGTGTGTGTGTGTGTGTGTGTGTGTGTGTGTGTGTGTGTGTGTGTGTGTCTGCGGACCTGCTTGATTATGTGTGCGTGTGTGCTTGTGTGTGTGTGTGTGTGTGTGTGTGTGTGTATGGACAACATGGGCATTTATGGAAATATTATTCGATAGGTGCTCATCAGCAAATGCAAATCCCCGGGGAAATGGCCAGTAAGTCCTTTTCATGGCCGCAACGCCCCCCCCCCCCACCCTCCGGTCCTCCTCGCCCTCGCTGGTCTTCCCGCCAAGCGAACGCACAGAGCCATGTTTTGATTTCGCTCCTCGATGCAAATGATATTTTGGGGACAATCATGCAAAGGAACAGCTGGCTTCCATTTGTGCCTAGCCTGCTTTGAGTCTGTTTTTCTGTCTTTTCATGTTCAGTCTCACTCTCCCTTTCTATTTCTCTCTCTCCCTCCCCTCTCTCTCCCTTTCTCTTTCTCTCTCTCCCTCCCCTCTCTCTTTCCCTCCTCTCTCTCTTTCTATCTCTCTTTCTTTGTCTCTCCCATCACCCCCTCAGTCTCTAACCTCCACTCTTTCAGTCTCTTCTTTATAGTGTAAGTCTGTCTGTCTCTCTCTCTCTTTTTCTTTTTCTCCCTCTCTTTGTTTCTCCCTCTCTCTCTCTCTCTCTCTCTCTCTGTTTCACATGCTCTGTTCTATTTCTCTTAACTCCCTCTCTTTCTATGTTTCTCTCTCCCTTTCTTCTTTTTCTCTCTCTCTGTTTATCTCTCTCTCTCTTCCCTCCCTCTCTTTCTGTGCCCCCCCCCCCCCCCCCCCTCATGTCTCCAGAGTATCTAACCTTCACTCAGTGCTTGCTGTTTCTCCACATATCTCCCTATTCATTTGATTTGACAGTGTTTTGTCTGCCGCTGTCCCTGTATCCACCCACACAGCTCTTCAGCTCTTCCACTCCTACCCTGCCCAGGAGCTTAGAGTACCACACCAAACCAGGCAGCTAAATACCTCCTGCTGTGTGACCCCCATGCCCCCCCCCCCCCCCCCCCCCCTCCCCAAAGACCACCATCCACCCCTCTAGAAAAATCAAATCAAATCATATCTGGAGGTCTTGGTCATACAGGTTTGGCTGACACCTACCACACACAGTGTTGTGCAAAACTATATCAGTCACCGTGCAGTCCAGCAGGCATTTGCTGTTACCACACATCTGGGTTGGATTTCGCTCAGTATGTGGCTTTAAAATGGACTCTCTCTCTCTCTCTCTCTCTCTCTCTCTCTTTGTCTCTATCACTTTCTGTCTTTCTCTCTGTCTTTCTCTCTCTATAACACACACACACACACACACACACACACACACACACACACACACACACACACACACACACACACACACACACACACACACACACTCTCTCTCACCACTCAGGCAGATTGAGGTTCAGCTATTGACTCATACCAGGAAGCAACAGGGCCATTCATTTACCTCAATTGTTTTAGGACCCTCACTCTGTCTTTTACTGTAATAGGGTAGCTGCTACTGTGTGCAACGGTGACGCCATTTGCTAACAACATACTCTCCCAATCTTGTTTTGTCCTTAGTTTTTGAGGTATTCATTTAATGGTATGGTTTGGGCAAGGTTAGTCTATTAAGTGTAGCTTTAATAGCGTGTGTGTGTGTGTGTGTGTGTGTGTGTGTGTGTGTGTGTGTGTGTGTGTGTGTGTGTGTGTGTGGAGAGAGGAAAGGATAACAACAATCTCACCACCACCGAGTGCCAAGTCCGTCGAGCTCTTAAGCTATAAAGAGAAGTGCCTCACAAATCTCGAAGTCTATTAGTGCTGAAAGGTGTCAAATTAATTTCTATCTGCGGACTATTTTCATTATCAACATCTTAACGCGTCCTGGCGTTGAATTAAGAGTTTTATTTGATGCACCTTCTTAGTCTAATGTGTGGTCGCTTCAGATTAGCGCTAATCGGGCGGAATAAGACACAATCGCCACACGCCGGGCTCCGTGCCTGACCAATGGGCTGACAACAGGAGGTGTTCCACCTCCTTGAGCCTTCGAGCTTTTGGATTTTCGGACGTTTCGTCCCCTGCAGTGTCGTCGGTTAATGCGATACTCCTGGATTGTCCAGCGAGACCAAGGGGTGGTGAAGTAGTCCCCCTGGTGTCGTGATTTTATCTTTTTAAAACAATACTCATTGATTTGTTTGGCCTTCGGCCGTTGTGGGGATTTGTATCCGTCTCTTTTGCCATTTGCCTTCTCAGTTCTCACTCTTCATTTGACTCACTTTACTTTTTGTTTTCTTTTTGCAGCTCATGCAAATCTTATGCTTTGAATAGTTTCAGGGAGGAGAAAAGTGTTGGGCTTGTTTGAATGCAGTTCAAATTCAGTCCAAGAACTGTTTACTTTTGAGCTCCTGTTGTTGTTTTGGGTAACAAATGTGGACTTTAAAAAAAAAAAACCTCCCTCACAGTATGATCCTTTAAAAAAAAAAATGACCAGACCCTTTTCCCCCTTGCAACCCTGACTCATGTAAATAATCAGTTCAGACACTATTTGTGCTAGAGAACATGGTTTAAGAAGTGTTATTGAAGAGAATCTCTGGCCTCTGGTAACTCCAGTTCCTCTGTGCTGACATTCAGGACCAGCCTGCATCAAATTAACACACAACATTTGCATCAGTCTCTCTCTCTCTCTCTCTTTCTCTCTTTCTCACGCACACACGCGCACACACACACACACACAAACACACAAACACACGCGCACACACACACCCTTCTCTTCCCTGCTCTATAAATACCCAGAGATTAGCAACACATTGCCTAATTTGAGGAAGATGACATTTTGGTCACAGAGCCTTTATGACTCGATGATGAAAAGGCGGCTCTGTGGTTGGGCCCTCCATAACACACACAGTTGTTTTCCCATTGGAGTTGTGTCAGATTGTGGTGTTGTGTTGTGTTGTGTTGTGTGTTGTTATTTTGGCATGTAAGAATGCTGTTGGCTGCTGGCTGCTGTGCTTCTGTTTGTGTGTGTGTGTGTGTGTGTGTGTGTGTGTGTGTGTGTGTGTGTGTGTGTGTGTGTGTACACTTGTCACTGGTGTGATTCACTGATGTCATTTGACCGAGACTGCACTACACTGCACCCCACCCCACCCTCCACTGGACTTCTGCTGTATCAGCTCCAGTCGTCAGCATGCGTGTGTGTGTGTGTGTATGTGTGTGTGTGTGTGTGTGTGTGTACATGCTTGTGTGTGATTGTGTGTTTGCAAGAGTTTGGATGGGATGTCAGTCTACATGTTGTGTACGACCCTTGTGAGCATTCGAGTACCATGTGTGTATATGTGAGGGTGTCTGTTCTTCTCTGTGTGTGTGTGTGTGTGTATGTGTGTGTGTGATTGGTCTGCGCCCACAGGCATGAATGTGCTGTCTCTTGTCCTCTTTGTCCTGGTTCTCCCTTCCTGTGATTAGTAGACTGCTGAGGCAGGGTCTTTTCTCTCATCTTCACACACACACACACACACACGCACACACACACACACACACACACACACACACACACACACACACACACACACACACACACACACACACACACACACACACACACACAGCGGCTAGGCCTGATCTCTCCACCTCGCTACCTCACTGTAGATAAACTCCAGTATAAGCTGTACTCCTGTATAAGCTGCAGTCCTGTATAAGCTCATTGTAGGCTGTGTGATACAGATGTTTTTCCATTCTTCTCCTGTGGTGTGTGTGTGTGTGTGTGTGTGTGTGTGTCTGCGCGTGTGTGTCTGCATAAACACAATGCATGATTCCGTCTCTCCCCCACGTCTCATTACAAGATTCAGAGTGAAAGAAAATAACAAAAAAATAATGAGATGAGGATTTTAATTTGATTTTTCTTGGTCCTCCCACTCCCTTGAAATGGGTTTTTGCTGTGAAGGGAAAAATAAAAATAAACCGCTATCATCAGTAAATAACACTGCAACATCGTTCTGTGATGCTAGCAATGGAGACTACCATTTATTTGTGTTACCAGCAGCAGAATTGAATCCAGTCTACGCAGACTGAACACATAAATGGCTTGACATGCACCTCCTATTGAACACACATAATATAAACACATATTGTAACAAACTGCTCAGTTGTCTCAAAATGTTTTTTATTGGTTTCACACCAAACCACACGAACACACAATACTGGGCCATACTTGGCCTTATGCCTCAGCACTAAACATCTACTTTAGGCTGTATCTAAAACACACACCAATCAACCCTAATTATGAACACTGTAACCAGCTGCAAACAAAAACACAACAGACATGACATACAACATTGTCAACCCGCATGGTTATTACATCGACATTACACACATACACACATTGCACGGCATCATAGGAGCACAGTCATAACCAGCTACTGTAGGCTCAGTTCATTACAATAGAACATAAACCATAAGCAGTGCATCTCAGAGCAGAGGTTGCACTTCACTACAGAATACACTGCAGCAATGCAGTCTCATCGGACTTGGGCTCCATGTATAATCACAGTGCTCATCAATAACATCAGCTGGAAGTGGGAGAGCGCTGGTTGGTTTTAATGAGTTTAGTGCTCAAATGCTTACAGGTACAGGCGCTCGTTTGGTTAAGTGTTCAGTCCTTTGCATCATGGTGTAAAATGATGTCTCTATTTAGATTGAGTAGGAGCTCAACAACCCCCTTTTCATCGTCCTAAATAAGTCTTGTCTGGGTGGTTACAGAAGGTCTAGTGCCCCCTCACCCCA
>NC_055974.1:22520622-22526369 GCF_018492685.1 Alosa sapidissima
TTAGAAATAATGTCTTGTAGAGGCCCGCTGATGTATCACTTCATCAATATATAGACCCGCCAAGCCCAGATGAAGAACGGCACTATTGACATCCAGCCGAGTAACCTAACTTAACACTTTTTCTTTCAAAGAAATATGGTGTTTGTGGAGGGCAGAGGAGGTGGAGGGAGGAGGAGGGGATGTGGGAGATGATACTGTGCTCTGGCTATCTTGGAGTTTGGGTGAGTTGTCTCGAGACGGTTTTAAAAACTGGATACCTTCGAACAAATGAGATGAAGACATTTCACTATATCCTCCGTGGAGGTGGGATGTTTGGGGTGGATCTGAATGTCTTTTTTTATCCCCTTTCTTCTTTTTAATGCTAACTAGAAAATGGCCATCACCACCTCCTTGTTGAGATTTGTCATTTATATAACTGCAGGGAATAGCTTGGAACAGGCAATCAGGCAAAGAAATACAAAGTCGAGAGGAAGAGTGATGGACATGGATTTTGCTCTCCTTCGTCTCTCATCATGCCATCCTCTCCCACACTGTGATCGTTTTCCATCTTCAGGCTCTTTATCTCAGCCGTTTCTCAGGGTGTGTGTGTGTGTGTGTGTGTGTGTGTGTGTGTGTGTGTGTGTGTGGTGTGTGTGTGTGTGTGTGTGTCTGTGTCTGAGAGAGAGAGAGAGAGAGAGAGAGAGAGTGTGTGTGTGTGTGTGTGTGTGTGGTGTGTGTGTGTGCGTGTGTGTGCGTGTGTGTGTGTGTGTGTGTCTGAGAGAGAGAGAGAGAGAGAGTGTGTGTGTGTGTGTGTGTGTGTGTGTGTTGTGTGTGTGTGTGTGTGTGTGTGTGTGTGTGTGTCTGAGAGAGAGAGAGAGAGAGAGAGAGTGTGTGTGTGTGTGTGTGTGTGTGTGTGTGTGTGTGTGTGTGTGTGTGTGTGTCTACTCCGCTCCTGCTGTGGCTACTTTTGATCTAGACGTTAGATTTCAAAACAATTAAAAAAAGCCCGAGGGCAGAGGTAGTTGATAGACCTCCACTTGTTTGAAATATTTTCCAAAATGATAACGACGATATTTTACAAGATTTTTTGTTTTGTTTATTCCTACCACAAACATTTTTAATATATTTTAATGGAATGGTAACATGTTACATAATTTCAAAAAAAAAATTCCCTCAGACATCCACAACATTTCCAGTGACCTGTTTCTTAGTAACAGATGTTTTAAAAATGACGGTAGACATCCTCAGCTGTGCGGGGAGGCTCAATCATAGCATCAGTCACCACAGGCTGTCCTCGCTGTCCAAACGCTGAGCAAAAGAAAGGTTAATCCAAGGACTCGAAACTCCATCGACAGCGCAGGTGTGAAGATCAGGCCCAACAATAACAGCCCATTGTAGAAACCTGTGTGTTGAAAAGTTACCAGCTGTCGAGGAAAGGCAAAGGGTCCCCAATATAGAAATTGTATGCAGTGAGTGGCCAACACACACACACACACACACACACACACACACCACACACACACACACACACACACAAAGGCAAGATTGTATCTATTGAACAACGTCTATACAGACAAATGGGGATGCCTAAGCTGTGAGCTAAGCTAGAGAGAGAGAGAGGAGAGAGAGAGAGAGAGAGAGAGAGACTGGGAGAGATGGGGGGTTGAATAGAGGCCAAGAATGAAAGAGAGATGGTTAAATAAAAGGAGATATGAAGTAAGCGAGGAAGGGATGGTGTATGATGAGTGGGAAAGGAAAAGAAAAATATAGGATTGTAAGTCAGAAGAGAGACGTGGAGAGAGTGCTTGAGAGGGGGTGTGTGGAGGGGCTATTGTTTGTCCTCACAGCGTGTTTCCCCAAGCTGTTGTTTCAGTGTGGGAATGAATGTCCAAAGAATGCAAAAAATGGATCAGGCATTTGAGAGAATAATGAGGAGGCAGTGGACAAATCACTCTCCCACTCTCTCACACACAGAAACACACAACACACACACACACACACACACACACGCGCGCGCGCGCGCGCATATACACGCGTATGCACATGGCATATGCACACACACACACGCACGCATACACACACATACACACACACATGCATACTCATGCACGCACAAATTCACACAAAACTTTTCATAAATAGTTACATTATATTTGGCTGTTATTTATTCCTGACACATAAACACCCACTGCCGATGAGACAGTCATGTTCTCACGTGCACGCACACGCACACACAAATTCACACAAAACTTTTCATAAACAGTTACATTATATTTGGCTGTTATTCATTCCTGACACATACACCCACTGCTGACCAATACAGTCATGTTCTCACACTATACACACTATACACACACACACAGACACACACACACACACACACACACACAGATACTTCATGTACACTCTTGCATTCATTGACCTTGAACAGTGTCCCCTTGTGTTTCTGGCCACTGACTTTGATGGCCATACCTGCTGGTCAGCGTAGCGTGTGTGTGTGTGTGTGTACACCCAGCAACTGGGCTTAGGTGTCTACGGAGTCTCACCAGCTCCTGGTCAGTGCTCACCCACGCTAGGGCCTCTCTTCACCATAACCAGCCAATTGGACATGGTCATGCTAGACCCGCGTTATGCCCTATGACCTTTCAATTCTCTTCCTCTCTATCTCTATCCATCTGTCATGTTTTTCTTTTTTTCATAACTTTCATCTTCTTTCTTTCTTTCTTTCTTTCTTTCTCTCATTTTCTTCCCTTCCTCTCCTTTTTGGCTTGTCCACTGTTGTCTGGTTGTCTTTGTGTAACCCTAACCCCGGAGATAAGGCTGCCGGGGCTGGCCCTTCTCCCCTGTGGACCTAATACCACGGATTCCATCTCCTGGAGGCCTCTCCTTGTGTGTGTGTGTGTGGTGTGTGTGTGTGTGTGTGTGTGAGACCTCGGACGCAGGTGTATCTGTTGCAACCTCTCTGGCCGTGCACAGACGAGTGCGCTCTTGAGCAAACACCAGACGTTTAGTCACCGGCTCACCCATTGTGTGCTCAAGAGGGTGTTGGCCCAAATACCTTTCCCAGTCCACAGCTCCCAAGTACACATTCATGATAAGCCAACGCAGCCAAAGTCATACATAGAGTGTTTCAACAAACATACACACACACACACACACACACACACACACACATACACACACAATCAGACAATCATACTCATTCTGTGCACAGGTAATATACTGCGCGCACACACACACACACACACACACACACACACACACACACACACACACACACACACACACACACACACACACACACACACACCACACACAGAGCTAATCCCTCCAGACAGAGCACTGAAACACCTCATTGCCAGGTGAGCTGTTCTGTGCTAAGACCTGTGTCGCTCCAGTCTGTCATGGGTAATCCCAACCTGAAAGAGGAGGAAAAAAACAGGCTGGAGTTGGGGCTGGAAAAGAGGAAAAGAGCACCCCCCCCCCCCCCCCCTCTCTCTTTCGTCCTCCATGGTTGCCCTGAAGCCAGCCAACCTCTGTAATTGCTTATGTTTAAAAAAAGGAGAGAGAACGGAGAGAATAAAAGAAAGACAAATCTTCAAGGACTCTCTCTCTCTCTTTCTCTCTCTCTCTCTCTCTCTCCACATGCGCACACACACACCACACATACTTTGTCTTTTCTCAGTGCCTCAGTCAGTTCCGTGCCCAGTGGGGAGAGGGGGGGGGGAGACACTGAGGAGAGAGAGAGAGAGAGAGAGAGAGAGATTGAGATTGAGATTAAAGGAGAGTCCAGAGATCATGTTAGAAATCAGCCCCAGAGTTGGTCAGGCCTGATCACAGGAAACAGGTCATCGTGGCGATGAACTTTGACCCTGCACATTAATGAGATATGACGACGGCGTGTGTGTTCCAGAGAGGATATCCTTACCTTATTAAGGTTAATGAACACCTGGGACAGAGGGAGGAAGGGAGAAACAGAGAGAGAGAGAGAATAAGGAGAGGAAGTCAGGACACCATGACGAGCGAAAGAATTTCCAGATCATATCACATATGAACAGTTCATTCAACCAGTGAAGGTAGCCAAGCATCACGCTAAGGTAAGAACACTTGTACAGGAATGGCACAAGTTTTTAAAAAAAATATATGTATCTACAGCTTTGTTTGATTGTTTGACTTTCATGATCATGATTCATTATGAAATGTAAGTGGGGTATGGAATCTATTCAGCTATTCAGAACTTAGAGATACTCCATAAAAATACCAAACTGCATAATGACACATCTTGCTCTTGTAAAGAGATGTTATTTTAGAAGAATGACTATCACATTGTAAAGGCAGATTACACTTGACTGCAAGGCTGCATACTTCAGGGCTAATTCCTATATAATTACCCAATTCAGGTGCTGTCATTCTTGCACTATGGCAGCTAAATGGCTTTTTTACTCAACTCACAGCCATCTCTGTGTTATCTCTTGTGGTCAAAGGATTTCAAGTGTATTAGTTAGGTTTACAAGCCAAACGCAAAGCCCGCAATGCATGCAATACTGCCATATATATTCAACACATATGTATAGGGTCAGGGTATTTCTATAGAATATACATACATAAATGTGTAGGAACACAATTAAAGGTTGTGGGAGTTGTGAGTAAGTAAAACAGTTGTGTGTTCAGTCTATGAGGTCATGTAAGATGGACTCAGACTATTACAAGACCAGTGTGGCCATACAGGTCATGTATTGTGACTATGGCGATCCTGTGTGTTTGTGTCTGTGTGTGTGTGTGTGTGTGTAGGATATGTTGGACATGGCCATATTGGTAGGCATCTCCAATAGTTAGAGAGGAGAGCCGGTTTTTGAGAGATTTCTGAGTGTGTGTGTGAGAGAGAGAGAGAGTGAGAGTCTTGCTTCCACACTTAACACACAGAAGGTCTAGGATGTCTGTGTGTATGTGGGTGTTGACATTTACCAGAATGTGTGATGTCGATATGTTGATCGAGTAAATAGAAGGGAGAGAGTGTGAGTTTTGTTTGTGTTTATGAATTATGTGTGTGTTGTGTGTGTGTTTGTGTGCTATAGGGAGTCAAGTCAAGTCTTTATTTATATAGCACATTTCATACACAGAGGTCATTCAATGTGCTTTACATAAACACAAGCAAACAGGAATAGTTGATAAAAGCATATAAAGGCAATAGTCAAAGAATCGTTTAAAAAGTAAAGAATAATAATAATAAGAAGAAGAAAAGATAAAACACACAAGGTGATAGTACATAAAATCATAAAATGGCAATAATTTAAAAGTTAAGTTGGCAAAATGGCAATAATTTAAAATTAAGAAAAAAAACCTAGACATACGGAGTGAGAAAGAAGGGAGTGAGAGTGAGAAATATATATATATATATATATATATATATATATATATATATATATATATATATATATATATATAGTGTGTGAGAGAAAAGAAACACAGAAAAGCAGACACTTTATAATTACACAGCTATTAAAATTCAAACAGATAATTAGTGTCATAGATGTGGTGCAAGATATCAGATGTTTTACACAGACACACATAGGCATGCAGGCGCACACGCCCACACACACACGCACTTGCTCACACACAGACACACTCACACACACTCATTCATATATTCGGTCAAACACATAAATGCACACTCTCCCACGCACTTACTCAGACATACAGTCAAAGTCTCTCTCTCTCTCTATCTCTTTCTCTCTTGCGCACACACACACACACACTTACTCACTCAT
>NC_055974.1:22526569-22529069 GCF_018492685.1 Alosa sapidissima
AGGAGAAGATGGTGTGAGCATGGCAGGAAAAGAGAGGGGCATTCTGGGAGTTCTCTCTCTCTCTCTCTCTGTGCAGGGAAGATGAGTGGAGACAGGGAGCCTCTAATTGTGTAGCACCATCTGCCTACTCCGGGGATGACGCCTGGCACAACACACCTTCTGTGTGTGGGTATGTGTGTGTGTGTGCACAGCAATGAGATATATGTGAGTGAGAAAGAGAGTGAAGGAGAGAGAGTTGTGACACTCTCCAAACAGGTACCAGGAGCGAACTGTGTGTGTGTTATGCAGAGCTAGAGGAGAGAGATTGACAGGTACGAATGGCCACAGAGAGTCCCATCTCGCATCTGTTGTGATGCGGCATCTGTAACTGCCCAACGCTTCACAACACCCCGAGCTTACCAAGAGATATAGCTTCTGTAGCTTAGCAACCATCTCCCATCCCCCCCCCCACACACACACACACACACATAGAGAGAGCATGGAAAACACATGCTTGACAGACAGACGGATAGATACATATGCACACTGACATATGCCACACACACACACACACACACACACACACACACACACACACACACACACACACACACACACAGACACACATACACACACACACACACGCCTGGGGTTGCCATGGTGAGGGCATAGTGGGCCCGTCTCCATTGCGGGCTGGTCTGTTTTAAACAAGGATCAGCCGGGCTCACCTGTCAGGGCCTGGCATAATGACAGATCTGTAGTGGAGATAGATGACACGGACACACTCTTCTCCTGTTACACACTAGCCTTTACTTACAGAAAACACTCACACACACACACACACACACACACACACACACACACACACACACACACACACACACACACACACTACAAAGAGACCTACATTCGTTCACAACACACTTCCAAGAGACCTAAATACATTCACAGCACCACACACACACACACACACACTAACCCAATCCTCATTTGCCATGCAAATGTAATTTCTTTAGAAATCTAGTGTCATCACCACTAAAGCCACTACCTGGATCAGGTGAAGGATGGCATGCAAAGTGTGTGTGTGTGTGTGTGTGTGTGTGTGTGTGTGTGTGTGTGTGTGTGTGTGTGTGTGTGTGTGTGTGTGTGTGTGTGTGTGTGTGTGTGTGTGTGTGTGTGTGTGTGTGTGTCTGTGTGTGTGTGTGAGAGAGACGAAGTGGTGTGTGAGTGTGTTGTGCACTGTGATCTTCACGACCTTGTCTATTGTCTATCCCTTTTTGCCACAGCGGTCTTTGTAGTAATTATCGTCCTGGTCAAGCAACCTGGAAAGCTGCCTTTAGGACCCACTCAATGCCACGGTTTCGCTAAAGCGTTGTTTTTTTTTTTTTTTTTCTTGCTCTTTTTTTCCCTCTTGTGAAACGTTGTATCAGATTTTTCTCTTCTTGTTGAAGTAGTTTACATTGGCGGTGACCAAACCTTGACCCTGAGATTCTTGTGCTTTTGGTGTAGATCCATGCTTACATAGAGGAGCTCTGAGACGTACCGTGTGTGTGTGTGTGTATACGTGCACAGGGAGTTTACTCAAGACACTCATTGTGGAAGGACTAATAGTCCTGTAGTTTTTCCTACACACACACACACACACACACACACACACACACACACATACACACACACACACACACACACACACACACACACAAGCACACACACACACACAAACACACACACACAAGCACACACACACACACACAAGCACACACACACACACAAACACACACATACACACACACATACTGTACACACAGACACACACACATACACACATACTCATATTCTGATGGAACAATGGCCTATGTTTGCGTGAGTGTGCCAAGATATTAATGCGTTACAGTCCGTTTATGAATATGACTCATAAAAACGTCCCTGTGGCCAATAACCTCACAGTCTCATGCTTGAGGAAGGGGGAGGAGACAGGAAAAAAAGAAAAGAAAATACATTGCCTTGCACTGGCTGTTAGGATTACGACTTGTCATCCGTCGTGTCAGCAGCCTGACTGATCACATTAAATGTCATGGAGTAAATGATGATGCGAGAACAACGAAGCTTTATTGTGTTCTCTCAGCATTTACGCAGTCAAGGAGGACCGAGACCAGCTCGAATTATTAGCCCTGTGTTTAAAAACGAGCTGCGAGACAAGAGTCACTGGAGTCAGTGAAACCTTTAATATTGCTCGTTATCGGTTAATATCAGTGTTGGGTAATATTGTTCGTTTTTTGGTTACGTTGGTTGGTTAAGTAGGCAGAAAAAAAATAGTTATTATCTTTTAGATATACATGTACAACATCTTTTAAAACAAATGACACTCTTGCAAATGTTCAATGGAGTTCTGTTGTCCTTTGATGCATGGTAGTGCCACTGAATAACGCATTTGAAGTGCAGTTCTGATCAAACAATACAATTGAGACAGTTTGCGCTAGACTTGAACCAGGTCTGGCATGAAAAACCCAGACTTCTGAGA
>NC_055974.1:22534069-22541569 GCF_018492685.1 Alosa sapidissima
GATCCATTGGAATGGTCTTTCAGAAGGCTGGGCCTAATCAAAAAATGCTTGCATATGATTGAATAAGCCACTTGTCCGTCATCTATTGACGTGCTACTTCAACCACTCACATCGAAGCCAACCCGTGACGCTGATAACAGTTTCACGGTCGCTTCTCCACTACGTCACATCTATGAAACTCCCGCCCTGCATCCTGATTGGCTGAACCATAAAGTCGGTTGCAGAAATCACTCTCAATGGAAGAGGTCCCAGATGGATGTGAGTGAAGCTAGGCGGAGCTTAGCTTCATCTGGTGAGGGTCAGGTTAGGCATTTCATCCAAAATCACCAAATTGTTTTATTTATTTATTTATTTATTCTGAACTTTTAATTATCCCGGCTCCTTGACTCCTTGGCTGATGCCACATTCACATTCAATCCCATCAGTCAGTGGGACGCCCGGAGGTAGCCATGGAAAACTAGGCCGATATTCATATTCAGCCACCCATCAAGCCAACGCGCCCTCGTCATGGGTGTCGGAGTCATCACGTCCACTTAATTTAGCGGAACACTCTCGCTGGCCCAAGGCTACAGATATCACTGCCTGTGAAGTCCTGTGCGTGACCTGTGTCGGTGAGGTACATTCCAACGTAAGGTCAGGTAGAATCCACCACGTCCTCACCCAAGGAGACCTGTCAAAGCCGACCGCCTGACGTGACGTACATCCACTTATTAAACTGACATCTGTTTGGTGGAGAGTTTGTGGTTGGAGGTCTGAGGTTACGGCAAAGCCGCCGGCTCCCCCTCGGCAGCGGTGATGGGCAGAGGCGCAGGTGAGGCGGCGGGGGGGGGGGGGGGGGGTCTGGGCGGATGATGAGCGACGGGGAAATGCGCCGGCATGAATACGGCCCATCAATCACAGTGGCGGGAGGCTCGTGCGGTGCGGTGTGGCGCGGCACCGCACATACTCCGAGGCACCGGGGTATGAAATCCGCCATCCTCGGCTAGATGATGCTGCTATTACTGGAGCAGGCTCTCGGGAGATGACATCCGCAGCATGAAGCGGTGCATGCACACGCACACACACGCACGCACACGCACGCACACACACACACACACACACACACACACACACACACACACACACACACACACACACACAGAAAATAACTGTGTAATATACACACACACACACACACACATACACAGAGAGGAATAGCTCATGCATATATATTTAGACACACACAAGTGCACATACACGCAACCACACAGAGACACACCCATTCCAATATGCACACACATTTGAGAGATGGAGAGAGAGAGAGAGAGACTGTCTCACTCCCCTCCAAGGGAATATTTATTCAGACATGGTAATTCCAAAAATGGCTCTGCTCTGCCCAAAAAAAATAACAAAAAATCCCCCTCCCCATTCTGTCAACAGCTGCTGTTTATTATGTAAATGATAGCAGGGTCAGGGTGTTTGGACTAAATAAGATAAATTTGTCTTGGACTAATCATTTCTCAGTCAGGACCAATAGCATTAGGCTCCCATGTAGAGAGAGAGAAAGATACATGTGACATGCGACTGACATGGCTGTTCCACCATAATGCCTTTGAATGGCTCATTAAGAATTTCATGTAAAATGAAATAAAATAATATATATTATTTAATAATTTATCCAGGGTAACCACATTGGTGAGACAGAGGTGTCTTTTCCAAGTGAGCCCTGGTAAATATGGCACAGTAAATAAACCACAGGCTACATGGAAGTGCTGATTAAGTGCCCACTGCCCTGGTGAGGTCTTTTTTACCGAGGGCTTGATACATGGATAGCTGGCCTTGCCTCATGTGACAGTGGAGTGAGAAATCTGTGGCACTCCCTGGAGTCTGTGCAGTCAGCAGAGAGAGAGAGAGAGAGAGAGAGAGAGATGAGAGACCAAAACACACATATCCAGGTTGAATCTAGAAGGCATTCTGTGAACTGGCTGTTTTCGTTGTTCATTTGCATTTAGCCCCTTGCACACAAACAGGCAGCAGCACAAGCCCGGCCTCTAGTTTGTCTCGGAAGTACTCGAGCACATCGTTATTACGTCACATAACGAGACGGTCCACAGTCACATCCAGCAGTAAAAGGTCAGGGCGCTCAGCGACCTGCGTTGTCGACGATAAGCTGCTCGTGACATTAAGATACGCCGCCTCGTCTTCTGTTTATCTCGTTCCCGCCGACGACCACTTTGTCCCTGACACATATGCGATATGCTAATTCCCCCCCAATCAAAATTAAAAAATAAATAGATAAATAAAAAACGCTTATCTTAACGAGCCGTTTGTCAGAGTCTTGGCTAGCGTTCCATCCTGTGGTGGTTATGGGCGAGGCAGACTAGAAGTAGTGTCTCTTATCGAGGTGCGCCAATGCTGGTTACCCCGTCCAAAATCGGGGGAAAAAAGGTATATAAAACACTATCCTCAAAAAAAAAAAAAACCTCACCGTCAGGGGGTCAAGCAATAATATTTTTCTCATAACGGGACATATTGAGCAATAAACGTTAAATCCTCTCGGTAATGTTTTGCACAGATGATGTTATGAGACCTGCCAGCCCGAGGTCCCGGCGCTTGTTGGACTCCAGTCAGAGTCCTCAGAGCTGTCTGCAACCACCCGGCCCAAGAAAATGCATGCCAGACTTTTCCGAGGAGGAGAGGGAGAAGGAGAGTGAGTGAGAGAAGGAGATGAAAGGTTGTGGGGGGTGGAAAGAGAGAGAGTGGGTTTGGGTTGGTCGGTTGGTTGGCCGGGAGAGAGAGAGAGAGAGACAGAGGCAGGCCTGGAGCTGAGAGGGTGGCTGCCAAGAAGTCCACAGAGACTGTGGCATTACAATGAACTACACCACACACACGCATATACACACACACACATGCATACACACACACATGCACACACACACAAAGAGGCATCACTCCACTTGGGAAATGAGTTTCATCTTGGCCTTTACCAGAGAGAGAGAGAGAGAGAGAGAGAGAGAGAGAGAGAACGGGATGAAGAAAAGAGGAGAGCGAGGGTTGATTGTGAGGATGAGAGAGGAGTGATTGACTGGAGGAAGAAGTAATGCGAGTTAGAGGAGTGTGTGTTTGTGTGTGTGTGTGTGTGTGTGTGTGTGTGTGTGTGTGTGTGTGTGTGTGTGTGTGTGTGTGTGTGTGTGTGTGACAGACAGAGAGTGACACGGTCAGAAAGGGAGACCGAGCGAGTGACAGGAATCACTAATATGGAGAGAGTCAGAGAGGCCCAAAGAATACGAAAGAATACAGAGATAGAGAGTGGTAGAGGGAGAGAGGGAAAGATAGACAGAAGGAGGGATAGAGAGAAAGAGAGAGAGGGTGAGGGAAAGAGGTTGAGGGAGAAAGAGGGAGAGAGAGTGAGGGAGGGGGAGGGAGGAATCAGAAGGAGCTGTAGGGAGTGGGGACTCTGGCCTGTGTCAGATTGAGTAGTCGGGGTGGGCTGTTGTTGCTGGTGCTGTCGGCCATCTGACTGAAGCCACGCTGTCTGGCTGAACCACGAGCAGACGCAACGAAGAGGAAGAGGGGCCTCTTCCCGCTCTTCTGGAGGTGTCGCCGTTGACAACCACATGCCAGCCAATGGGACACCCCGTAAAGAGAGCCATATTGTCCCAACCACCGGGGGGGAGGGCTCATGCGTATGGATCAAAGAGATGGGACGTGTGTGTGTGTGTGTGTGTGTGTGTGTGTGTGTGTGTGTGTGTGCGTGTGCTGGGGAGCGGGGGGTGGGGGGGGGGGGGGGGGGGGGTTCTTGCTGGGATTACTGACACAATATGTTTTGACATGTGTGGCTTTTTTTTTTTTAACCTCTTTCTCTCTCTTTTCATCCACTCTATTCTCCTCTTTCTCTCTCTTTTCATCCACTCTTTTCTCCTCTTTCTCTCTTTTTTTATCCTCTATTCTCCTTCTTCTCCTCTGCGCTCTGTCTCTGCAGGGCTGATGGGCGCTTGCGTAGTTTTGTGAGACATTTGCGGAATGAAATTACACCGCACGTCAAAGCAAATCGGCTTTGAAAAGAAACTTTTTTTTTTTCCAGAGCATCTTGAGTATTTTACGCCCCACCCCCCTCCCCTTACCACATTCCTCCATTCTAAACTACCGAAATTGGAATCAGATGCATGCCACGCAAAAAAAGCCTGACACAGATTGACCTTTGTCAAAGTTATCACACATTTTCTAAATCAAATTACCGCTATTGATTCTGGTTTGAATCACCATGTGTCGCATTTCAATCTATTGTGTACAGTATTCGACACTCTATCTAAAAACAGTCCAAATCAACTAACCAACTGCATATCTGACAAAAGCCAAGCTTACACTCACTCGCTCTCTTTTCTATTCCCTTTCTCTCCATTCTCCCCCTTCCCCCTCTCCCTTTCTCCTACTCTCTCTCTCTCTCTTTTCCCCCTCTCTCTCTCTCTCTCTCTCTCTCTCTCTCTCTTCTCTCTGATCGCTGACCAAATGAAATGCAGGTTGTGCCTTGGCGCGGCGGTGGCGGCATGTGTCTCTGTGCCAAAGCGGTGTATTGATTGGAGGGGCCGCGCTATCTACTTAGTGTCCCACTGTTCCCCTGACGGCACAGACTGAGGACAGACTCATTAAAGCGAATTCACTCAAATCTCAAAGCAACCGCGCGCAGACACACACACACACACACACACACACACACACACACACACACACACACACACACACACACACACAATCAACACACACACACACACACACTCACTCTCACACACAATCAACACACACACGTTTTTCCAAGGTGAGCAGGGAAGATGGACAGATAGAGCCTTATTATCTTGAAGAAGAGAAAAAAAAGAGAGAAGAGAGAGGGAGAGAGAGATGGAGGGAGAGAGAGGTTGAGGACTAAAAAAGAGAGCGGCCATTATCTTAGCTTAGCGCCTCAGTGGTGAAATTGCAGGGAGTTGGCTGACTCTTTCTCCTTGACTCTCACAGAAGTAGAGAGCAAAGAGAGGAATGGAGAGAGAGTGAAAAAAGAAGCCTGTTATGACTAACAGACCCTCTCCTTTATCAGAGGCCATTTTCTGTCTCTTCCAGCCCAACACTATTATGGAAACTTCCGATGGTCCGTTGGTGAGAGATTTAAGCTCAAGGGAGCAGCTGCAGCAGAAGCAGCCGCAGCACAGCAGGCCTGTTTATGGTTGACCAGCGTGGCTGAGACAGGCCTGTTGTGTGTGTGTGTGTGTGTGTGTGTGTGTGTGTGTGTGTGTGTGTGTGTGTGTGTGTGTGTGTGTGTGTGTGTGTGTGTGTGTGTGTGATGTGTTAAAGCCAAACGCTACGGCGCTAATTGCTGCGCAGTAAAACAGCGTCTTTATGGGCTTTCTCTTAGCCAGGGTTTGTCAAAGGCCAGTGCTTCTGGAAGTCGTAGTCTTAGGGGAGCCTCACGCTCGCAGATTAAAGCAAGTAAATGTGTGTTTCATTTCAGACGGGACCTATTGCCCCCTGCCAGTCCACTCACAGATGTCAAACTCCAACCACACACACACACACACACACACACACACACACACACACACACTCACACACACACACAACCCCCCCCTCCCCCCCCCCCCACTCCTTTCAAAGTGGTTTTGGAGCATTTTGGGTGTCGACTTGCTAGTGATGGCCTGGTTAGCCCAGAGCATAGAGCGTAGCAGCCGGGGGATGCTGTTGACGGTAATGCTAAACTAAGCTACGCTATGCCGGTGTCCACACGCCTAATGACTTCAGTGTTGCGATCAGCCCAGTGCCTCAGCTGGGCCACATTAGCAGGAAATTTGAGCAGTTGCACGCGGCTCAGGCGCTAATATTACGTTAGCTTGACAATACTCGGGGCACTTTCGTCTTTCCAAGGACCTTTCATCTTGAAAATGACCAATTACGTCCACAAGGAAATGCTGTTTGGATCACACAAGAGTTTCCTGCAGGATTAGTCGTTATTTAATTCAATCTTTTTTTCCCTCCAAAACGGCACGGCCTAATTGCACGACAGATGCTAACCATTGGCGTCGGAATGCCAGCCCTGGTCTTCCTGATGGACTGCTGATGACTGCCTCTGGAGGCGTCTCGTTTGGGGCTGTCTATTTGTTTATATTTATATTTATATTTTGATTTATATTTTTTAAAGTGCTGTATCCCACCACAAGTAGGAGCCCATGTTACTTGTGAGTCCTAAGCTTTTCTGGATGGTTCAAAATATTTATGCGGGGACCAACCTTTTACAGACATAAACACACACACACACACACACACACACACCTCTGGCTCGGAGAAATAACATTTCCTATTACAGATGAACAGCGTGAAGCATTCATGATGGGTAAGGTCCTTGATCGGAGGCTTGCAGGCTATGATTTAAAATGCAGTGCTCCATTCTTAGAATGCAGCTGTGGAAAGCTCCACTTGTGTTGAGTGAAAAGGGCAAAATATTCAACTACAGACAGGAACTGAATTGTTTTGTTGTTATTAATCATGTTGTGTGGGGATGTATGACTGTCTGTTTTTGCTATGAGCCACTGACGTGTGTTGGCAAACGTTGGCAGTCATTGTGACGGATGGTGTTGTTGTGATGGCAGTGCTGACTGCTTTACTGTGGCACTTGTGTGCTAAGTCTTGTTTGCTTGAGCTTGTTTTCGCAAACGCGGCTTTTTCACGGATGCCACACTGACTGAGTCAGTTATGGACAGGCGAAGGAGTTCTGTGGGTTCACGGGACAGACTGGGGCATTGTGGGAGTGCAACAGTAGTAACTTGGGGCAGTAGAATGTTAAAAATCCATCAGTCACGGTGTGGCTGTCGCACAGTCTGCCTCCATATGGTATCTCCTTGGGACTGGAAAGCTAGTGTTTATCAGCTCTTTTCCTCTCGACATACAACCAGTAATACTCAAACACTTTGTCTATCTAGAGCGTGTTTGCTCTCCCTCCCATACACACACATACACACACACACACACACACACACACCCAGACAAGTCTCTCCACAGTGAGGGCAGGTGGAAGCTGCTTCAGCATCCCCCCCTCCACATACACATACACACACACACACACACTCACTCCACACACTCACTCACACACACACACACACACACACACACACACACACACACACCCCAGGATGCTGACTACTGCCGTTGCCTGTAGTGTTTCTCGGTCATGCCTCGCATCCTTTAAATATTTAGACGCTGGACCCCCTGGCTTCCTGACGTCTGCATCTGAACACATGCACACACACACATACACGCGTGCGCACACACACACACACACACACACACACACACACACACACACACACACACACACAAACACACACACGTAAATCAGCAGAGAGAAGGCAGAAATGCTACCCAGTCTACAGCTGAACTGGATTGGTGATTTCCACCAGCCTAGCTGAGTAGCATGCCGTTGAAATATGATCCTTTGTCATTTGCTGAGACACACACACACACACACACACACACACACAC
>NC_055974.1:22546569-22564069 GCF_018492685.1 Alosa sapidissima
AGATAGAGAAAGCATGTATGGAAAGGGAGTGTCTGGTAACAGCGGCCGGTCGGTGTTCCCATCAGATAAGCCAGTGGATCGGGTTGCACTTGGTTTGTTTGCATTGTGTGGCCCATCAGCTCAGCCCAGTTTAATGAAAGCACAGAGGAGAAACCGCTCGCCTGACAATGCCAGACACGCCATAGGTGGTGGACACACCTCTTCTCTGACTCTTATCTCTCCGCTGCATGAGGTATCATGCCTACTGTAGCCTGGGAAGCAGCAGCAAGGGACATCTGTGATGGTTTTGCTGGGATCTTGTCTCGGGAGAGTCAAGACGAGTCGAGACTTTTTTTTTTATTCGTCTTCAAGTAGCAGGCTACTTCCCTTACTTACTTTTTTTAATATTGTCAAAGTTTTGTTAGGGGCACCTCTCTGACCTCTGGGTGTTTGCATAATATATCTCACATCGTTTAATAGGGAAGCTCATTATTGGAGTAGGGGGGGGGGGGGGGGGGGGGTCATTTGGGGTCGTCCGCTTCCAACGGCTTTAAAGGGTTTGACTTAGTAGAGGGAGAAAAAGCAAAGAATCTGGAAGGTAATGAGAACTACCAATACACACCACATGACTGTGTCCATAGTTAAGAATGATGAAAAGAAGTTCATGAACACTGTGATCAGCACAATGAAATAGTCTAGGTATTTACTGCTGTGTGTGTGTGTGTGTGTGTCTGGCTGGGGCTTGGCCAGTGAAATGGCAAACTCTAGTTTAGCAGCAGTTCTCTCACATCCCCCCCCACCCCCACACACACACACATGCACGCACACCTTAACCATTTTGTCAGGTGTCACCATGCATCTGATAAGTGTGTCACTACAGTACATTGTTGTTATTTATTTATACTGAGCTATAACCCCCACCCAAGATCGTGAAGAGTCTTTCAGTTAGCCTCCTGCTAGTGTGTCATGAAAACACACAGGTGTTGAGTTCCTCCTGCTTGCCGGAGTTGTTGGTACTCCTCGGGTTTCTGTGTGCATATACAGTAAGCCGTAGACATTAAAACTTGCCTGATTGCAACTCCGCATAGTTGTGCACAATGCTACCCTAATAGGCAAGATTTTATGCAAGATAACAACTTCAAACTCATTTGCATTGATGCTACATTCATTTACAATATGGAGAATGTTTCAGACGAATTGGGTACCCCCTTAGCACTAAGTGGGCCACCAGTATGTTGAATATTGTGTAATGCCTACGTAGTACTTTAAAGAAGTTGTAAGCATCAAATGCTTTTAAAATGTGGTGAAGCTGTTTTTAATCCCCCTAGATTAACCCCATCTAGATTAACCTCCTGAATCCCCCATGTGAGCGCATTTCCATTTGCATAGTATCAATTCCTGGATTGAGATAAAGCTCCACCTGTCAATACGTCCAGTTCTCCCGGGGGAGATACTTATCTTGATGTGGACAGATCGCCTGGACACCGACAAGTGCGTTTCCTGATCCCGCTGATTGGCACAGTTTTGGGTTGCGCTCGCAAGACGGGATTGGAGTCAAAATGTCGTTTGTTACACTCTGCTGCCGATGCATCTCGTTACCGTGTCCGCTTTTTTGTTTGCTAATTGCTGCTCTCCGCACGTGAGAAATCGCTCGGAGATGCGTTTTATAACTCCATCAGAAACTCGACAGCAGTATTGTCACTTCATCCTGTTCTCTTTCTTTTTACCACTTCTTGACCTTTCCACGTTTTGATTTTTTTTTTCCGTTCCACTCAAATGAAAGTGAAATGGGATTAGGGTAAACTCCACTCTAGGTTTGGGCGAGCAGCACTGAAGCAGACGTATTGGTTTTGTGTGACGATCGATACTCTCATTCAAGGTCCATGGGCCAACCATCCGTCCATTTGGCATCACGGTCACGTTGATGTTCGGCCTCAGCAGGAGCTGGAATGGCCTGCTGGTGTTTGATCATACGGAGCGAAGCAAGAAACGAATGTTCCTCTCCTCTTTTCTCTCTCGACCTCGTTCTCGAGTCTAACAGCAGGTCCCTTTTGTCTTCAGGCGATGTTTCAGTAGTAAGGCAATTGTCTTATTGCTCACACATCACACTTCTTTCTAGACAGTTGCCAACTGGGTGTGTGTTTGTGTGTGTGTGTGTGTGTGTGTGTGTGCTTTGTTTCTGTTCCTCAGGCAGACGGAGCATGAACACTCCAATTAATTAAAGCTATCAGGATTCGTCGAAAACCTTTGACATGAGCTGAATGCCAAATTAATGCCCCAAAAACACACTGATTAAAAAAAAAAGTTTGCTCTTGATTGCATGGAACAGAAAAAGATGATGGCATTGTGGTGATAGCAGAGACTTTCTAATGTGGAGACACAGCACTCAAAAAATACTCCATAGAAATGCATGGGGCTAGTTTGTCACGCCAATATGGCCGTTGTCTACACATATCCCACCCCTTCCTTGGCAAAACGTTGACATGTGAATACATTGTGCCAATCATGTGGTGTGATGTGAATACATTGAGCCAATCATATGTTGTGTTGTGACGACATCGTGCCAATCATGTGTTGTGATCTCGCTGCTGGAGCAAGATTGGTGTCGTGAAGCCTTGCGCACGCGCAGTTCAACCCAAAGACTGTGCCCGATGAGTGCCCATAAAACGTTGGTATATGGCCGCCGAGTGGAGGGACTTGCCTAAAAGGACTTTGGTGATAGTTGTGGTATGTGTTTGTATGCGTGTGTGTATGCGTTTGTGTGTTGGAGGGTAGGGGGGTAATGGTAACTGGAGCTGTGGTTCCCAAACTCTTTTTCCCGCATACCACCACCTACACCTGATTCGGCTCACGTACCCCCATCATCCGACACATAAAAACGTAACACATTCTTTTGATGCATTCCAGGAATCATGTTTAATTAGCCGCCCTACCCTCCCACTAAAAAAAAAAACAGGGTGGAGAACAACATAATGAAACACAAGGAACAAAGAAAACATAGGCTTAAGATTTAAAAAAAACAAAAAAAAAACACATACACGTACCACAGATTGGGAATCCCTGAACTAGAGAAATAGAAAGATTGGCCACTCACATTCTTGTTTTTAATTGGTCTGTCCCTTAATTTCATGTTATAAATTACTTACTTACTTACTTACTTACTTACCTATGGCTTTGGCTGAGGCAAATGTAACCTTGTGTCATACATATTGTATGTATGGTCCACGTACATACTCTCTAAATAGTGAGATGCGAAAAGCATCTGTCTTACCCTCAAGGACCAGACGCTCCAATTCTGCACGCAAAAGAAAATGAGAAGATTCTTTGACAAGCAGGAGCGGCTCTAACGGCCACGGTGTTGGAGAAATCACAAAAGAGTGTGTTTGTGTGAGAGACACGGGGGAGGGGGGGAGCGACAATTTCAGAGAAGGAACATTTTGAAAACACCATAGAAAAGAAAAAGAGATCATTATCTCCATGCATCAGTTACCACATTTGAAGACTGCTCAGTGATTTCACAGTCAGAGGAAAGTTTTAACCATGTTCCTGTGTAGAGTGCTGTCTGACTCATATGAGTACGTACACACACACACACGCATGCACACACGCACACACATACATACACATGCACGCACGCACACACACACACACACACACACACGCACATACACAAACACACACATGCACACACATAAACACACGCACACACACACACACGCACACACACACACGCACGCACACACACACACACACACACAGCCTGACACAAAGTGAAAGGGACATTTCTGTGTTTGTGGATCTCGCCCCTTCACGGTTCCGTTTGGTGTTTCTCTGCCCAAGACAGTTCAGTGCTGCTCCTGAGGCTGAGCCCAAGACAGTTCTTGTGAAGAACAAGCACAATAAAAAAAAGAAGAAGAAAAAAAAAAGAAACCTCATCACTCGTGCTGAGAACAGAAGCATTTGACCAGATAGTGTGTCTCATCACATTATCATCTCAGTTTTTTTCTTCTATTTTTGGCTACCCACCCCCCTCCTTCCCTGTCTCTCTCTCTCTCTCTCTCTCTCTCTCTCTCTCCCTCATTCTTTTTCAGGTCCCTTAGTTTCAGAGACCTATTTTAAACTCTTGTCTTTCTTGTCACTGGAGGCGCTCAGGTCCCTTGCCTGTCTCTGTCTGCTAACAACTCCACGGAGTCCTCAGGTAGACAGGATATACTTCAAATCCATTACGTGTGGATTATTCCCCCGTCCCCGGCTTATTTCCAGGCTGCCCACAATCCCAGTTCATTATCGCCATCCTATATGGAATGTGGGAGCGCGGCGTGGACGTCGAATAATACGGAGGCCATTTCAACATTGATCACTGAGCCATCTTTTACTCGCTGACTGCGATCAAAGAAAATTGGAGAGGGTTGGGAAGGGTTTCGAGTGACTGAATAGCCGCTAGGCCTGCGCTACTCGTGGTCCGCAAGTGTAGTTCTCCGTTTGCGGAGCGTAAAAATAGTTTTAGAGGACTGGTCTAATTTTTCGAAGATACGTGCCGCTATCTCGTCTGGTGTAGCCAGTTCCATTACATTGATTATAGTGGAAGCTAATTGCTAATTGTTGCAGCAGACGCTACGCGAACGCAACGCTTCAGTTAAGTGCCCGTGGTAGCCTCCCTGTGAGGTGTTTGAGACCCTGACCTGAACGGTCCCTCTGAACAGTCCCTCTCAACGGTCCTGGGACCTGCTTTTGCAATCTCATCAACCCTCGGAGCTCGGAGTCCGGTTACGTTTAAGGCCGAGGCTGCCATTCACACGACATTTTTTTTTCCCACTTTTTTCCCGAGCAAGCAGCATACCTGAGACGGGGCAGTGTTGATTTATAGGAATGCGACTTGTAAAGAAAAACAGACCTGTGGGAGAGGTGAGAGATGGAAAAAAGATGGAATCTGAGAATGGAAGGAAGGAAGGAAAGGGTTTGGTGTGTGTGTGTGTGTGTGTGAGGGAGTGTAA
Organism: Alosa sapidissima; assembly: GCF_018492685.1. Classification (NCBI taxonomy): domain Eukaryota; kingdom Metazoa; phylum Chordata; class Actinopteri; order Clupeiformes; family Clupeidae; genus Alosa; species Alosa sapidissima. Next base: position 22,551,543 of record NC_055974.1, read on the forward strand.
GGGAAACACGTTTGGGATTGTGTGTGTGTGCGCGTGGGGTAGGGGTGGGGGTTGTTACAGGGGGTGTTGAAAAGCATAATGGCACTTTGATATTTGACAGTAACCCCGCCCCCAGGGTGACCCTATGTTCTCTGAACCAACACTCGCCTCTAAAACTCAATTCTGATTGGATTAAGCGTGACAAGAAGCCCAGCATTAAGTGTCTATCTCAAGTAGGCACTTTTCAACATCTGGACAGGGGAAAAAGGGAAGGGGGAATAAACAAGTGGGGTGGAATTGTTTTTTCCCCCCCAATCCCATTCAGTCACATAAGCTCCGGACAATCTGCCTCCTCATCCAATCTCTCCGCACTTCCACATGCTGACTTAATCCCATATTACGGGAGTTTGGAGGACTCGCCGGGAATAGAGATTAACTTCTGAATAGCTCTGTCATGTCATCAATGGTAGATCCACAATGACAACTTTGTCTGACCGACACTGCAGCCTGTGAGTGTTCCCTTTTTTTGCACTTCACTCTTCTGAGTCATACAGTGAGTTTCTGTGTGTGTGTGTGTGTCTGCGTGCATGTGTGTGTGTGTGTGTGCGTGTGTGTGTGTGCGCGCATGTGTGCGTGCGTGTGTGTGTGTGTTTGTCTCTTTCTTTTGTTTGACTCGATGAGAGGACACGTCACTCACCATGGGTTATAACATGCGTCACTAAACCACATGTTCGATCCGGTCTGATCCAAGTGTAACCTGCGTTGTGTTGAACCTGCGCGATTCAGCCCTGCACACGCCCGGACTCGAACCCGTGAACAGCAACACCTTGGATCGGGAGGCGAGCGCGCTAACAATTGAGCCAATAGCCCAGGCTACTGGCTCGCATGCCAGCAGCACTCTTGAGGCGTCGGGAAGTGAGGTTTACCAACGTTCCACAAGCACAGCTAAGCTAGCTGGCATCCGTTACACAAGACTGTCCGTGCTTGTCATCGCCCATCGATGCGAACCGCGTATGTGAATGCGAACGAAGGACGCATTCCTCTCGCTTGAGGTCAGGCCCCAGTCGTCATCGCCGCATTGAGCTCCGCAATGCTCACGCCGCCCCGGCCTCGCGGTGTAGGAAGCGGATCACTTCTCACGGCCCAGCACGGCTAATGTGTGTGTTGACAGGTCGAGGCCGTGGAGAGTTTCTGTTCTGCGCGAGTCTCTTTCTCTGAGGATTATTGCTCTGCTACGCCTGGCTGAGATCCACTCCTCGCATTTTGCTTCTGTTGTTCTTGTTCTTGTGACAAACAGTGAATTACTGGGATTGATTATTTGATGAGTGGATGCATTTTGAAATATATTGTACTTTGAATGGCCAGATATCGGTTTCTCTGTGTGTGTGTGTGTGTCTGTGTCTGTCTGTGTGTGTGTGTGTGTGTGTGTGCGTGTGCGTGTGCGTGTATAGCCAAGATAAAACATGACTGAATCATGCATCGAACCAACTTCACTAGAGTTGTATCCTTCAGTGTGATATGAGGTAAAATGACCCATTTTTCTTTCTCTTCTGTCTCCGCAGCTGTGAATTCTTTTTTTTTTTTTTTTTTTTTTTAAACCGTGAGTGAGACCGCAAGAGGACCTGAGTGGAACTGAGAGCCTCAGCAACCAGGAACCAGGAAGCTCTGCCAGGGGACCAGTGCTTTTGGGGCTCAACCCAGTGAAGGCTCAGCGTTTGGGGGGGATGTGTCGCGGAGGGGAGGGGGCCATGTGGAGCGGACGCTTTCTCCTCCTCGCCTGTGTCCTGGCTCCGCTGGCACTCGGTAAGTCTGTGTGTGTGTGTGTGTGTGTGTGTGTGTGTGTGTGTGTGTGTGTGTGTTTAAGGTTGCATGCAGTTGTGTGCAAATGTGTGTTTGGACTTTATGCAGTTATTTTTTTTTTTTTTTGATGTGAGTGTTTGCGTTTCGGGAATGGGGTGACAGCCCACTCCTCTCCAAGCTCTTCGGTTCTTCCTGTTCTCAGGTCCTCTCCCTCCTCACTGGAGAGCTGACAATGTAATTGAAGTCATTTGAATTTAAATTGAAAGTGCTCTGTGTGTGTGTGTGTGCAGCTGCAAAATGTGTGTGTGTGTTTGTTTATGTGTGTGTGTGTGTGTGTGTGTGTCATGCAAGTGTATGTACATGCACACTCCAGATATCTTGTGTTACAAGTTTAGTTTGTGTGTGTGTGTGTGTGTAGAGAGAGAGAGAGAGAGCTTGTGCGTTTGCATAGATAGCACACACGTGCACACAGAAGGAAAAGAGGCTGTCGGAATCCCGCTCGGCCTGAAGAGGGGCAACAGCCCATAAAGATGCTAATTTGATAGAGCCCGAACCATTAATGGCAACTGGAGCAAATTGAATTGCTACGCTGCTGCATCTCCTTGCCGAGCACCACTGTAATCAAAGCAAGCACTCTCTCTGCTCTTGCATGCCTCTGTGTGTGTGTATGTGTGTGTGTGTGTGTGTGTGTTTGTTTGTGTGGTTGTGTTTGTGCTGGGATGCTCGATATAGCCCATATGACGTGAACACACACACACACACACACACACACACACACACACACACACACACACTTTGTCCTCCCCGCTGACTAAATGACAGTGATAGAATGGTTGTGCTGCTGGGATGGCGACTCATTTGATAAGTAAGTCCATGATGGTATGGAGGCTGGCGCCAGCACTGTTGAAATAAAAAGGCACACACAGTTCAAATAAGTGTGTATTCAAGTGTGTATAAGTGTGTATTATATCAATGCTGTTTTAATAAGTGGCTCAGAGATAAAACACTGGGCTGTTAGTAGACAATATTTGGTTTTGTATTTCCTCAAATTTCTCAAATGTGTGTGTGTGTGTTGAGCGAGTAAGCTGGTGGCAGATGTAGATATCTGTGAAGTGTGCCTTGGCTAAAACTCTCCACCGTTCAGAATTGGTAAATGCCCTCCCAGTCCCCCCCTTTAAACAACTGCGTATTCTAGCATCCCTCCTTTGTGTGTGTGTGTGTGTGTGTGTGTGTGCGCGTGTGTGTGTGTGTATGCGTGTATTCTAGCATTCCTTCCCTGTGAGAAAGTATTACAGCTATTTACAACAAGCACCCGCAACAAAATGATTTTTTGTGGTTTCAGCTATGTGTGTGTGTTTGTGTGTGTGTGTGTGACAGCGAGTTCCCCTTACAGCCATGTTGATTCTTCCCATCCTCATATTCACTCATTCCCTAACATCCATGTGATTAGAGTTTGGCTGATGAATCCCAAACCCAGAGAAACACCAGATTCTGTCTCCCTCTCTATCTCTTTCTTTTTCTCTCTCTCCCTCTCTCTCTTTCTCTCTTTCTCCCTCTCTCTGCGTTCCTCCCTTCTGGAAGTCAGAGCTGCAGTTCTGTTCCAGTTGTGCTTAATCCTGTTAGGGCACTCTGGTGAAATAAAACCTTCGCCAGAGCTCCTCTGCTGCTGTTCTGGTGTGCGCACACACACACACACACACACACACACACACACACACATACGAAAGCCTGTGCTTGTCAGTATGGGAGGTACACAGCACTCCTACCTGCAACTACCCCCTGCAAGTCAGCTTCCCAGTGATGGGGGGGGGGCAGACTAAACATCCTCAGAGAAAAGAAGAGACTGAAAGAAGCGAGCAATAAAGCGCGTGATAGAGAAGCAGAAAAGAAAGAAGGAGACAGAATGCAGTGAGGAGAGAGAGCGAGGTGGGTAGTGGTGAAGATGTAGCCGACGCTGTGTGGGCAAGCCCAGTCTCTCAGCACAAACACACTCCCCACCAAACACACTCCCCACCAATCACATGGGAGACATAAACGTATGGGTGCCAGCGTACCCCCACACAACCACATCAGAGAGAGAGAGAGAGTAAGAGAGAGAGAGAGAGAGAGAGAGAGAAAGATAGATTGTTTTTTTTTTGTGTTATGGTCTTATGTCATTGTGAGTTATGTTGTATGTAACAAGAGAGAGAAAGAGATAGAGAGAGAGATAGAATGGTATAATGAGATGTAAAAAAACCCTAGCAAAAGTCTAGCAAATTATAAAATAAGAAGACGGTGGTGAATCAACTGCTGTTGCACGGACAGTCCTTCATCACAGAGTCCTGTGCGTCTGGACTGTCAAGGAAATAGCAAGCGTAGTTTTATGATTTGCTGGCATGGTTGGATTGATGGATGGATGGATAGATGGGTGGGAAAAGCTGATGGGAACGCACACCATCCCAGCGGGATCCTTCACAAGACAAGAGGACACTTGGAAATGACAGACATTTGTCATGATAAGAACACAACACGCGCTGTCAGAGACAGAGACAGAGACAGAGACAGAGACAGAGACAGAGACAGAGACAGAGAGAGAGAGAGATTGATAATGGATAATTGAAAGGGGAGAAGAGAGAGAATGAGGGAGAAAGAGAGTGAGCGAGAGAGAGAGAGAGGGGGCAATAAGAGGGGAATAAAGGGAGAATGATGAGAGAAGGATGAGTGAGGAAGAGTGAGAAAGCAGGTTTAAGCAAAGAGAGGGAGAGAGAGAGAGAGAAACAGAGTGTGCTGTTTTTCATGAGGTGTGTGTACCGTCGGGCTTCAGTTCACAGCAGGTAATCGACCATCCTCTGCAGATATCCCTCAGGCCACAAACGTACACACACACACACACACATACACACACACACACACACACACACACACACTCATACTCCCTCACACCATGTTGTGGTACATGTGTAGCGTACACATATAGACATTAACACACCTCGCTGCCCTCCTGTGCACATGTGGAAACACACATACTCTTACACACACACACAGGTATGCTAATGTTCACACGTTCACACATAGATATTTCTAACTGACTGTGTTCTCTCTCTTACACACACACACAGGTACATTAATGTTCACACGTTCACACATATATATTTCTAACACACACACACACACACACACACACACACACACACACACACACACACACACACAGACACACACACATACACACTTACACTTACAAATCGCACATGTTCAAATGGATACATAAATAAGGACTGGTTCAGGAGGATTTTGTCACGTATATGCACACCCAGACATGATTATTATGTTCTTCAGGACGTACAGATGCACACGCATGCTCGCTCGTACACGCACACACACACACACATGCATAGGTATATTACTGTTCACACATAGATATTTCTAACACACACATACCCACACACACACACACACACACACACACACACACACACACACAGACAGAACCATGTTAAAAATCAAAGCAAGGGAAGTAGTCTTGACAAACGAACTGTACTAATCATCTCTGGCCTGATGCAACATGCTGGAAACATGCAGGATTCCACTTGGCTCCCTCCAAATCAATTCCTGTCCAATGGTGATGGGAATAGGAGATGAAATGTTTTTTCTTTCATTCTCTCTCTCTCTCTCTCTCTCTCTCCTTCTCTTTTTTCCACCTTCCTTTGACTGAAATTCAGTTTATCTGACGGCTTTGTTTCATGCCAAATAAATAAATATATAAACACATACAGACACATCTTCTCAGTTACACATTTTCAACCTCTCTTTCCCTCTTTCTCTCTCTCCCTCTCTCTCCCTCTCTCTCTCTCTCTTTCCCTCTTTCTCTCTCTCCCTCTCTCTCCCTCTCTCTCTCTCTCTCTCTCTCTCCCTCTTTCTCTCTCTCCCTCTTTCTCTTTCTATTTCTGCTTTGATGTGACTATAAAGTCATTCCCCTTATTCCTCCACCACATATTGAAAGCAACAGTCCCTCTCTCCACAACTGACAAGCAACAGTCCCTCTCCACAACTGACAAGCAACAGTCCCCCTCTCCACAACTGACAAGCCACAGTCCCTCTCCACAACTGACAAACAACAGTCCCTCTCTCAATACTTCTAAGCAACAGTCCCCCTCTCCACAACTGACAAGCAACAGTCCCCCTCTCCACAACTGACAAGCCACAATCCCTCTCCACAACTGACAAGCAACATTCCTTCTCTCCACAACTGACAAGCAACAGTCCCCCTCTCCACAACTGACAAGCCACAGTCCCTCTCCACAACTGACAAGCAACATTCCTTCTCTCCACAACTAACACACCTGCTGCTGTCTGTCTGACTGCACCTCTACACTGCTGTCTGTCTGACTGCACCTCTGCACTGCTGTCTGTCTGACTGCACTGCTGCCTGTCTGACTGCACCTCTACACTGCTGCCTGTCTGACTGCACCTCTGCACTGCTGAAGTGTTTTAATTACCCCTCCCCTCGCTGTGCCTGTCTAGCCGCCTCCGCCATGAGGGCGTCGTTGTCATCCCTAAATTTGACTAATTAATCTTCCCATTGGCTCCCTGTGTGTTAATGTGTGGATTTACATGGTAGTGTTCTGTGTGGCTAATGATGGGGGGGGGACACGAGATGATGCCCAATAAACGCTCTTGAACAATAGTCTTAAGCTGAGGTATTTAAGGAGAGTGTCTTTAAAGCAGAGAGGATTCTGGGGGCTCTGTCATGTTTGCATTGTTCGTCTGTTCTTTTTGTTCGTGTTCCAGACGTAGAGGGGGGGCTTGTGTTTGGTGTTGTTATGACAGAGACAGCCGCAAGTGCAGAGATTTTGCTCATTAAAAGCAGCAGAAGTGTGATTTCAGATGAAAAAAAAAAGCCTCGTTAATCACCTCTCAGGGAACCAGTTATAGATTACAGTTAGGACCCCTTACAGATATACAAATGTGTGCACACACACACACACACACACACACACACACACACACACACACACACACAGACACATACAGACACATACACACACACACACACACACACACAAACACATACAGACAAAGACATACTGTAGGCATACACACACAGAGGCAAACCCACATATTACAGGTATTATTGCCTACTCTACAGAGAGTGTATTTCATGTTAGGGACCCCATCCCTCCTCCATTATCTGAGCTGTCAGACCTGAGCTATGTCTCACGTGGGAATGGGATACCTCCTGATTGCAACCAGGGCGCATGCTGCTGCTGCTGCGGTTCCTCCTCACGTTTAGGGGGCATCTTGTGTGAATCTGCTGCTTCAGCTCTTTATAGGACTCTACTGCTGCAGCTGTTGTGTCTTTTTTTTCCCCCATGCTGCTGCAAGCGCATCCTTTTATTTAACCCCCTGTGAAACAAGGAGATGAATCACAGCAGTTCCCACAGAGACCCTGGATCACATATCCTGTGTGTCTGCAGACTGTTGGTGTGGGGGTCTGTGATTGTGTGTGTGTGTGTGTGTGTGTGTGTGTGTGTGTGTTTGCGCGTGTGTGTGTGTGTGTGTGTGTGTGTGTGTGTGTGTGTGTGTGTGTACATACACACAGTCACTGGATATGAACTTGAATAAAAAAAATGAAGGCACGCTCCATTCGAGCAGGACGAGCAGTTGTAGAGGGATCGGCACAGATTTCCCACTTGTGTGGCAACTGATTCCTCCAGAGCCATAATGGCGGCTGTGCGTGTCTGCTTTAATCACGGAGGTGGAAACAGCCATCACCCACGGCAACAAAGACTCGTTCAGTTGCCTCTGAAGTATCATGCCAAATAAGGCACTAATTATCTAATGTCGTGTACAATTTATGTTTTCATCCATTTAATTTTTTTTTATTCTATATTTTACTCTAGTTTGCATGATTTGGGAGGATTTATTTTTCATTTGCGGTTGCAATTTTCCCAATAACCAACTGGTGATGACCAAGGAAAGCTCATGAGGACCATGAACGGAGAGGGCATTTGTGCAACAGTGCTGCTGCTGTACGTCTGACTGACATTTAGTTTTCCCATGTCAGCATTTAGTTCCAGCAAATGTCCATAAGAGTTCATTACGCGTGGCCATTGGTGCTGTCATGCCTTCGGGAAAGCACTTCTGACAGAGATTCCTCGTGTCAGAAGTTGGTCATCGTGTCACATCGGATGAGCACACTCGAGTTCACTTGTGTGGGCATCTCATTGGGCCGTTGAGAAGGTCAGGCTCGGGATGATTTCCCCTCCGTTGATGTGATGTAAAGAACCGAGAGCTGACGGGCTCAACATGATGCGAAGATGTGGCCCCCAAAGGCATCAGTAATCGGGACCTGGGTCAACAAAACGCTATGGCGGCAGAACAGACAACAAACAGTAAATGAGAAGACTCTGCAGACAAGCAGCAATAAGAACAACAACCGCAAAACACATTCAATTTGATTGCTTTTCGCGGTACCCAAAGTGCTTTACACTGAAAGAAAGGTTGGGGTCCCTACAACCACAATCATTGTATAGCTCCTGCAGTACCTGGGAAATGAATGGCAGCCATTTTGAGCTAGAATGCTCACCACACTACTAGCTTGAGGTGGAGAGTGAGGGAATAAATCACAGAGCTGCCAACCCTCACGCATTGGATTGGCGTGAGCGTGCGTGGAGCCAATCAAATGAATGGATCTCGCGGTCAATGCGTGAGCGTTGGCAGCTCTGAGGTCATCCTATTACAAACCACAGACGTAGCTAGACCACAAGAACAGCTAGATAAACAACAAATACACACCACAAAGAGGATCCATGTTCTCCACACCCATTGCTTTACCTTACACAAAAGTAGGTCTGAAGGCACAGTGTCTAGCATCCAGTCGAATAGTGTCCATATGCTTTGCTCTTTACAGATGAAGTGCAAACCTAAAGCTGAAGACCTAAAGTAATGCAGATTTCCTTACCTCAAGTTGCACAACTGAAGCCTGGGAAGTGTTTCACAAAAATCTGAGCGAGAGGTGATTTATCATAGGCAGAATTGGGCGGTGCTGTTTTACTCGTGATCTGTTTGCCATGCCGAAGCTGTGAAATGGAACACTTAAGAGGTGAGGTGCGAAGGTGAAGATGCAGTTTGTTTTTGTAGCTACGTGCTGAAGAAAGACAGACGTCCTCGTGGACAATTAAACCCTCGAGGAAAATAAATAAGTACATACCACATGCATATGCACACATATGCCTGGGTTGTTGCTACTGGGAGACGATCAGCAGAGCCTGTAGAATACTTTTTTATGACTTTGCAACTCTCTTTGCGTTACACACAGAAAGTGTATGGAAAGGCTAGCTCTGCATACATTTTTTCAGACCGACTACTCGTAATGGGCAGTATTTCTTAGTGGTTTTTTTTTTTCTTTTTCTTTCTTTCGCTCTATTTTTTGGTAAATGGACTGAAGCCTGGTTTGCACTGCGGGCAGAAGCCAGTGACCTTTGCAGAAGTGGCCAGTCTTTTTGCACTGGCTTTGGTTCGTTGTGTTCGCATGTCATTTGAATTCAAAGCAGCAGCTTCTCTCCTCTTCTCTCCTCTTCTCTCCTCTCCTCTCCTCTCCTCTCAGCCCCACAGACAATTAGGTTTGGGCCAAGGATTTCTGAACGCGCTGCGACACTGCTGTCCTGGCCGGCATCCTCTTAGCCTTGCGAGAGAGGGCATGGCACATTGAAGAAGAATGTTCAGAATGTCAGTTATTTTACAAAAACAGAATGCCAGAGTGCTTTGAACATCTTAAGAACGGCCTTTCTTAAGACATGTAAATATTTTCCTTTCTTTCTTTTCTTTTATTCTTTCTTTCTTTCTTTCTTTCTTTCTTTCTTTCTTTCTTTCTTTCTTTCTTTCTTTCTTTCTTTCTGTCCTTATTTTTGTGGAGGCACAATTAAAGGACAAACCATCCTCTTGGTCAGCTGACTGCATACCAATCCAGGTCCTTCTCTGTGTCACATTTGGCCATGCGAAGCCTCCTTTTGCAGGATGAGGCCCAAGTCACAGGCTCTCCTCTTTAAAACCTCATTCTGCTTGTTCTCAAGCCCAGTCCGCACTTCCTAGTTGTAGTGATGGAGTGAGGTTGGCATGCCAACTGTGCATTTGCATCCTAAGTTGTGGTTCTGTTAATTGCCTACAACATCTTCCTGTTTCAGAAATATCTCCTTTGTGTTGTTGTCCCTTTTCCTCTACCGTACGTAAAAGGAAAGGGGGGTAACATAAAAAAATAAATAAAAATATAGCTGAAGCCTTCTGGTGGAAAGGTTTTGTTTTGTTTTGTTTTATTTAATTTATTTTATTTATTTTATTTATTTATTTATTTATTTATTTATTTATGTATGTATTCATTTATTTATTTATTTATTTGATATCTTTCCCCTGTCTCAAGGTACAAAGGTGCTCTCTCGGTCCCCAGAATACAAATGACATTAACTGCAAACATTAAGCATTCCTGTCCTCTAGGCAGTTGGGTGAGTTGCCCTCCGGAAGTGCCTTTGGCATCCATGATGGAGGGTGTGCTTGACTGAACAAATCAACAAACAGACAAGCAAACAAACACATCAGGCGATAACAATCCTGTGCTCTCCTGCCACATGGTAAGCAGAGGATGCTAGCCGTTTAGAGAGGCTAGTTAATGAGGATTGAAAGTGACTGGTAGGTCAGGGGCCCATGGATGCTCACACACATTAGCTTATCATTAATGCTTATGACTCGGGCAAGCCAAGTGATGAATATCGCAGCATGTTGCCCTCAAGCACAGACCAGCAAACGAGGTTAGGGTTTAGTGCAAGGCTAAAACCCACACACACCCACACACACCCACACACACACACACACACACACACACACACACACAGTAGAGTGCTATTTAGGGGAACAATAGCCACATGCCAGCATTAGTCGTCATGATGGCCATTAGCTGTTTCATCTATTGAGTGCTTAGAGTAGTATTTTTATTTTAAGAGCATCCGAATGGTGGTGACTGATGGAGCATGTGTACAGTGGGGAACTTCCTAAAACACACGCACGTACACACACACACACACACACACACACACACACACACACACACTGAATAAGAAAGAGAGAGAAACACACAGATCCATACAAACACCCCTCCCCTGTACAGCGTGATGTGCTCTGTAATGTAATTCGCTCGTCTGTATCAACCCAAAAGAAAATCACAGAGCTGCTGTCGGACGCAGTGATGTGGAGGGGAGCAGGGAAAATAATAGCAGTATAATTTATACATTACTTCTAAGCCATGACTCCGTTCTTAACAAAGCACTGCGGCACTCTTTCAATTTTCAACATTTGCACAGGAATGATAAAGCAACAAGTGGGCACAAAGGAGGTGTGTCCCATCACGCAGCTAGCGCGCTAATGCCCCATCTGAATGCTAAGCCCCCTGGTCTCCCTTCACGCTTCCTCTTGCTCAACATTGATTGGAGGGGGCCAGCATGTAGCGTACCGGGACGGGATCTGGGGGCAGGCGGCGGGGGGCGGGGGGTGAGAATGTGCTGGCTTGCATTCCCCTGGCATTGACGCGAACCACCAGCGTGTTCTGTGTCCTGATTGCATCCGCGAAGCCGGCCACTCGCTTTCCATAACGATGTGGATTGCCTTCCCCTATCTGCGGGGCTGTGCTCTTCTCATGCAAATAGACCCCCATCTCACACGCACCACGCCTCGGCTGCGCGGCGATTTGCATGGCAATAAACACCACACTGTTCATGGTCTTAGGCAACGAGCAGAACCAACAGCGCTGATTTGCTGGCTTTTTTTATGTCGGTTGCTAATTTTCCTCCTTTTTCCCCCCTACCTTTCCTCCCTTTTTTGTTCCAAAACAATCAGGCTGTCATCATAACTGGACAGGTATCGATGAAAGGTGTGGCCCCTGATTCTGGCGAAAGTTTCTTTATATTTTGACATTTTAACGTCAACTTCAGTCAGATCAGATGCAATCAGCGCTTCAGTGTTTTCCTTTGAGCGCTTGCGTGGCAGTGACCGCTGAAGTGGCCTCATATAATCTGACTCAAAGTCACCTCACGCATAGATAAGCCCTGGACATGACATAGTGGAGATATATCTCCGGTTCATTGGAATCTGTTGGACCAATCTTAAAACCAGTGGCCTCTAGAGGCTGAAATTCCGGGTTCGGAAAGTAAAATTCCTGCCAAGTATTTGATCCAACCATTTAGTAAACCGACTCATCCTAATTAGGAGCCAGGTATGATCAGATAATTAGTGATATCACCTGTGTTAAGTGCACAGGTAGAAAGAATATATGGCAGGACTTTTACTTTCTCGAACTGGGATGTTCCCCTCTAGACTCGCCACTGACAACTATGGGATTCCTGCACTTCTCACATTGCCAAGGTATGAGTCTTTTCCCAAAGTCTTCTAGAAGGAAACAATGTCTTTGCCCTTGACAAATGCATTTACACGTTCTTGCTCAGACCTCAATTCATCAATGCTTGGCAGTGCAGTGCTGCTCCGTCTGCTTGTATCCATTTGTTTAGTTCTAGCATTGCGGCCATTGTCCTAGCTACATTTCAAATAAATGTTTTACTTCAACGAAATCCCTCTTAGTTACACCCCCCCCCCCCCCCCCCCCACACACACTAGACTAGTCAATCAGAATGGCCCTTCAAGAGTTTCCAGGCTATAATGTCATTGAACAAAGCTCTTAGCAGTAGGTAATTGGATATTGTATTAGAACTGGATGTAGATATGCT
>NC_055974.1:22569069-22574069 GCF_018492685.1 Alosa sapidissima
ATCTGCCACTTATTTCTCTGCAAAGGGGCAGCTGTTTATGATGGGATTGCAGATTATGATATACAGAGGCTCTGTGAATAGCAAGGGGACTCAGTGTACAGGATCCACTGGCAAGCACACACACACACAAACTCACAGACACACTCACACATACACACACACAGAGACACACACACTCACGTAAACTAACAGACACACACACACCCACAGACAAATGAACACACACACACACACAGACAAACTAACAGACGCACACAGACAGACACACACACACACACACACACACACACACACAGAGGCTACTGTCACCATTGAGACACCCACTGAAGTGTGAACACACCCAGGATACACCTGCTGCATCACACTCTTCTTCCTTCCCACCTTTTGTTTTCTCTCTCTCTCTCTCTCTCTCTCTCTACCTGTCCTCCACTACCTCCTTCTGTCTGGATCGGGGCCTATCAGCCAGGACACTCAGGAGGTGATTCAGCATTGTAGAAGTACTCCAAAAGAACCCTCATCCTCTCTCTTTCTCACCTTTTGTCCTTTCTATTCTTCTCTCTCTCTCTCTCTCTCTCTCTCTCCTTTTGATGTAGACAGTACACAGTACATTTCTTCTTCACCACTGACCAGGGGCTTTATTTTTCTTCACTCGTTTTCTTCTCCCTCCTCCTCTCATCTCCACCACCACCATCATGGACACAAATAGCCACCCAAGTCGCGGTTCCTTCCCTCAGTCATGTCTGTCGCCCACATGCGTGCAGACAGATGATTTGTCACCAAGGAAACCCATGCCAACGGTCCCAAAAATGTTTGTCTGTGCATGTGTTTGTCGGTCTGTGTGTATTTGTGTGTGTGTGTGTGTGTGTGTGTGTGCGTGTGTGTGCATGAGGGTGTGTGCGTGTGTGTGTGTGTGTGTGTGCGGGTGTGTGCGTGTGGATTTGTGTGTGTGTGTGTGTGTGTGTGTGTGAGAGTGTGTGCGTGCGTGCGTTTGTGTTGGGGGGGGGGGGGGGGTGTATTGACGACATCATAGGTCACACCTCTGATTCCATCTCACTTTCCATCTAAAGCTGACACTCCCGAGCCCCGCTGCCTGTTCCCATAGAGACAGATACCTCTGAGTCCTCTTGCCTCTTGTAGCCTTTAGCCTCCCTCACCACCACTGCTCATGCCCACACGCCCACACACACACACACACACACACGCACACACACACACACACACACACACACACACACACACACACACATACACACACACACACACACACGCACACACACACACACACACTCTCACAGCCTTTGTGCAGTGTAATCAGACTGACCAGGGAGTCAGGTGTAAGTGGGGGTGTTTCGAGAGTGCGGCATGTTGCTTTTTGTCCGCCCAAGCGCCTGTTATTTTTGTCCTATCAGTGAGTACAAAGGGACCCGAATGGATTGCAAGAGGACACTATGTCCGAATGTCAGGGGCCAGCGCCACAAGGATGAATCACAGGAAGAGAGGCTAGTGGACTCCTTAAAGGTCCAGTATGTAGGAAATAATGGAAAATAAACTGTAACCATTCCAAAAATGATCACCATATGTTGTCAGAGAGTGAGGAAACACGATGAATTGAAGTAATGGCTTATTTGACAACATTACTCTAACCCGTGAAACCCCGTAAAACCCATGGAAAAAAATCAGTTACGGGGCGGAATCTCTTGGAATTTTCGTTTATGTTTTGAACGATTAATTCTAGAATAGCGTATTAATAATGGGCTAGCGCGTCCTCCTATTTGGGTTGCCAAATTAGCAAAGGCCAGCTGTCAACAGCTGTCAGTTGTAGTCATGAACGCCTATAAGATGCAGGCAAATTTCCAAAATTAAAACAAGAAACAAATTAAGTGGACATCGGAGGAGCTTCCTGAGATGGTGACGTCTTCGTCAAACGAAGAATATCAAGTCTGACGCAGAGCTGGCCATATTTCTCCACAACAGGTAGCCTATGCTAAACTTCATCTGCATCGCTAACTTCAGCTACATATGTTACGTTGGTTAGAGAGGTATTTTTTGTTTTCACTGTTTCCGTAATGTGTAGCTGGGTCATGGTTGGAGAAACGTTAAAGCAGCTGCAGGTCAACTAACGTTAGCTAAGTCTTCATTACATCTGGCAACCCAGAAGAGGCTCGCGTCTGGTAGTCTAGAGAACGTTCACCAGTGTTTTGATTTTGGCCAACAGAACCTTCGGTAACAATCCTACAAATCGCACCTTTAAGCCTTTCCTTGTTGTACTGCAATCCAAGGAAGGTGTGGGTTTTTGAACATTCTAACATCAGATTCCGTTCCGCAACAATTCAAGGTTCTAAAATTCTATTTAATGAACCCAGATATTCTTTAGAGCGTTCATTTTCCAATATTCCCGTCACACCGGTGTGACAGTGGTGTGACAGTGCACCTTTACGGGTTAAGCCTTTCCTTATTGTACTGCAGTCCGAGCCAGTCCAGTCTTGTGCGGACACTCTGTCCTGTGCGTCTTAAGTCTCCCCACTGTGTTAAGATATTGCATTTGAAATGCTGTCCGGTTGCATCAGGCCTACCTGACAAGTAGCCTCTACTTGAACTGAAGCAACTACACATAGGAGACTTACATCGCTTGGTTGCTCACTCATCACTTGTCAGAAGGGGCTGAGTCAGGATTAGTATTTAGACTTAAACTTTCACTATACACTATACTTACAAACTAATTCTCATGCCACACTTACTGAAGGAGAATGGAGCCTCAGACATTGCTAGTATTGCACTATGTAACATTGTTATTGCTGGAAGGAGCATGCCCTTTTTCACTGGTTTTAGACCAATTTGGCACCCCCCTTGCACTAAGGGTACCTGGTACATTGAAAATGAATGAAAGGCAGAATTCCTACATGATGTTACTTCAAAGATTTTTTTAAATTTTTTTTGCCAAAACATTTTGAATCATAACTTTACTGGTTCAGCTGTATCGTGACCAGAACATCTGCCGCCATGAGGCATCCCCTCAGTGACGACGGCAAACGCAGCAGGCTATCCAGCAGTTTCCAGTTCCGTTGGTTGGGGACCTGATCCCATGGGCTTGGACACTTTAATGCCTCTGTGTTCTGGCCCAAAACAGAGAGCGCTGCGGTGCTGACACACACACACACACACACACACACACACACACACACACACACACACACACACACACACATATAACGGAGCCTTTGAGAAGCCATCCTCCTGGGCCTGCACGTCAGGCCTGAAATGAAATTCTCTCGGCTCCGGTGGTGTGTGTATAGCCTTCACACAGTTTTTTTTGGTTTTCATAGCTCAAACTCATCTGTGTGTGTGTGTGTGTTTGTCTGTCTGAGAGAGTGAGTTCACAGCCAAAATTTTTATATATTCGTTTACACACCACACACACACACACACACACACACACACACACACACACACACACACACACACACACACACACACACACACCCCGCCGCCTCCATCCCTGTCTCTCATCCACTTCTTCCTCTATACTATCATCCGTCCCCAAGAGTAACTAACAGCAGAAAGCAGCTACTGTGCGACTAATGGACACGCACTGTGCCATGCCTGAGACAGAACTGGGCCGGAGCCGTGCCAGATGTAGGCATTATCCAGGGACGCCGCTGCTGGTGGACTTTCTGAACGAGGCAACTGGCATCGAATTATGAAAGCCCCCCACTCATTATTAGTATAATGCAGTCGCCCTTGTAAATGCTACAGAAAGCTGTGTACCCACCACTACCCCAGCCCCCCCCCCCCCCCCCATCCCTAATTTTGACGATGGCCCCTAGTGACTCCAGCACTATGTGCTTAAACAAGCACCCCCACAGAGAGGGAGGGGGCAACGACAAGAAGGAGGAGGAGGGTTTACTGTCGACCCCCCTCAAAGACAAAAACAACGGCTGTTTGCTTTTCAATTATCACCCTCTTATACCCCCCCCCCCCCCCCCCCCCCCCCCCCGTCTCTCACTCTCTCTCTTTCTCTCTCTCCTCCGTCTGAGATGGCTAAAGTTACACAACAGGGTGACACTTGTCAGTTTTTATCACGGCGAGGCGTTTGACTGTGTGGATGGGAGCGTGCTCTAACTGAGGACTTGCAGAGACGTGGAGGTATACATATGCATGAGGCCCGAGCCGTTCATTTGCACATTTTAATAAATCCGTGTTCTTCATTATATAAGTAAATAGGCCCGCTTTGAGACATAATTGGTATTAATGCATGCTCTTCATAGCCTTCGGATATGAGGCAGCCTTGAAATGGCACAATGAAGATCTAAGGGTATGGGAGAAGGGGTAATTAATCCTATCCCATCATGTTACATTGATTTAATGATTTAAATTGATTGTTATAGTATCTGATTGATTATGGTTCTGTTTCTGCTTGGCTATATTTTCTAAAACCCGTAACAATTCTGGCAAAATCTCTGCACCGAAACAGATTATGTTTGTGAATGTCGATGCTCTTGTTCAAAGTCCTCATCTCCTGCACGTACTCAAACCGGACGGGAGGCACCTGTCTACTGTAGTGTCCTCAAAGTGAAGGGTTTGGAAAGAGGGGCACTGCAGTTGTTCGTAATAAAATGTGTCTACACTCCCAATGCAAAGTACACCACTCCATTGAAAAGCCAGCAAGCATTTTTTTATTATTATTTTTTTTTTTTGATGTTTTTTTTTGTGAGCAGACGTGTTCACTGTGTTGGCTGAGTGAGGTCAAAGCAGACAAAGTATTTGCAGAGCCATTGACAGACCGTAAACGAATGGCTGCCCACTCAGGAGGAAGCCACTTGCTAGCCTGCGTAGTTGTTGCTGACAAGTCAAATTCTCTCTCAGCCACCCCCCCCTATTCCCCGTCCCCAACCTATTGTGTGTGAGGGATGATTGTGTTTTCATTGTGAATGTGTCTGACATTGCACCCCCCCCCACCATCTCATCTCCACTCCTCCCAGCCCTTGTTTGACTGCATTAGC
>NC_055974.1:22581569-22596111 GCF_018492685.1 Alosa sapidissima
CGAGCTGCGCTGCCCGGGCACCGATGTCATCATGATCGAGAGCGCCAACTACGGACGCACCGACGACAAGATCTGCGACGCCGACCCGGCTCAGATGGAGAACACGCGCTGCTACCTGCCGGACGCTTACAAGATCATGTCCCTCAAGTAAGGATCGACACACACACACACACACACACACACACACACAGCACAGTACACACACACACACACACACACACACACACACACAGCACAGTACACACACACACACACACACACACACAGCACAGTACACACACACACAGCACAGCACAGCACAGTACACACACACACAGCACAGTACACACACACAAACACACACACACACACACACACACACACACACACACACACACACACACACACACAGCACAGCACAGTACACACACACACAGCACAGTACACACACACAAACACACACACACACACACACACACAGCACAGTACACATGCATAATATGTTACCTGCCCAACACACATAGTTCTTATATCATATTTGACATTTGCTGTGAGTATAAATATATGAATGCATGATATGTGGCCCGCTGTAAGTATGAACAGAATGTAGTACCAGCATGACTGTATAACACACACAAAAAAAAAAAACTTCTATTTAGACAAACTGATCCTAGTGGGTCTTTGTGGAAAAGGTCAGCTCATGGGGTCAGTGCTCTGTTAGGAGTGCATCACGCAAACGCTCCGAGTGTTTTGTCTCGCCGATGGACTGTAAGATGCCAGAGGGCTTTTTTGTGGTCGGCAGAGAGGCCACGGCTTACTTGACCGGCTTACTTCTGTACACAGTGCGTTGGACTTGACCGATGCATAGGCAAACATGTCACGGCTGCTTTCAATGTGGTCAGTGAGCAATTGCGTAAGTGGTCAGACGTTGGTTGCTAGGCTAGCTCCGGGAAGCTCTGTGTTTACAGTGCAGTTATGGATTGCTCATATAAGGTTATGGATCTTGTTCCTTTCACATATTGTGAGGATTTGTGTGTGTGTGTGTGTGTGTGTGTGTGTGTGTGTGTGTGTGTTGTTGTTGTGTTTATGTATGTATATGGGAGTATTTGTATATGACAATCGATTTATTCAATGTAGCAGATACCTTTATCCAAAGTGACACAGACTCACTCCAGTTTGGGTTTTGGAATCAAACGGGAATGTCAACCTATCGTCAGTCAGTGATGGTACTGCTGTGTGTGTGAGAGTGTGGGGGTGTGTGTGTGTTTGTGTGTGTGTGTGTGTGTGTGTGTGTGTGTGTGTGTTATCCTCCATTGTAAGTGGTTGGAGTTGCATACACAGCCCTCCAAACACAGCATCTCGGCATCATAAATCCCACCGTCTCCGCTCGGAGATTCATACCCTCTATAAATCCTCGCCGATGGAAATCGATGCCCCCATCGCCAGTCATTTGAATACATTACCACTTATTTGTCTAAATAAATTAACTGCCCCCGCAAAACGGCGATGCCAAGGGTTAAAACCCCGGGTCTGGAGCTAGCGCCGCACGCTCTGAATGTGCAGGTGGGTGTCGGAGAGATGTTGCTGCAGATCAAAGCATGTCGAGTTGATTCACCGCATCGCCTGCTTAGCGGAAGCTACCTCTATTATCCGCTTTGAAAACAGCCAGAGAGAGAGAGAGAGAGAGAGAGAGCGAGACAAAGATAAATAGAGAGAGAGGGAGAGAGAGCATAAGACGTAAGAAAGGAGCGAAAGGAAGGGATGGAGAAAAGGAGGGGGGGAAGAAAGACGCAGAAGCCGCGTGCGGAAATTGATCTGCTCTGTCGTCTGTGTTTCCCGCTGCTGCCCACACGCTAACACTAATCCCTCTTCCAGCGAATCGAACCTGAAGCAGCAGCGAAAACAACAACAACAACAACAGCAACACCACAAACACACCAACAACAGCACCTACAATGATGCCGCAGTAGCACTTGTCGGCTTCATGCATGGAGGCTTTGGAGGCTTGGAAGCTTGTTAGATCGGAGGCTAAGGGTTTAGAGTGACTTTGAGACGGGGGGGAGAAACGCTCGGCCAAGACACCGTGCAGCAACGAGCATCTCTTGTGTTGTCATGCTGCTGCACATTGGTGGTGGTTAGTGAGTTTCCCCTCTTCTCTGTAAAGCGCTTTGGGTGTCTTAAAAAGCGCACATTGTAAATGTAATATGCTATTGTCGTTGTTGTTGTTGTTGTGATGGGAGCAGAGAATAGAGGCTCATGGGCGATTTATAAATAAAGGGTTTGGGGTAGTTGTGGATTTCAGTATTGGAGAGTCTGCTACAGATAAGGCTCTGATCCGGCATAAGTTTGGCACAGATTTGGTGTGAATCTGCTGCGACATCATCACTGAGTCGACCTGATTCTGGCACAGACCTGGCTCTGATCTAGCATGTGTATGGTGCAGTTTTGACACAGATTCTGTGCTAGTCTGCCGCAGCACTCGCAAAAAGATCTGGAGTAAATCTGGCTCACATTTGGCTCACATCCGGCTCACATCCAGAGTGCGTCCTTCTGGGATCTGGCAGGTCTTTCAGCCGGTCCATTCCAGACGACAGGGGGATTGTTCAGGTGGGGTGAGGGGTGGGCGTTGGGAGGTGGGTATCATCTGCTGGCATGATTGTGTTGCACATTAGTATGTGAAGAAAGCCGAAACGAGCCATGTCTCCTCTCAGTCTCTCCCACTTGGCACGTGTCAGGGAGACTGTGTGTGTGTGTGTGTGTGTGTGTGTGTGTGTGTGTGTGTGTGCGGGCGTGTGGACAAACGCCCTTAGCCACAGGAGGATGCCACAGCTGTTGCTAGGATCCCAATCTGTAAGCCTGTTAAAGAAAGAAAAAAAAAAGAAAGAAAAAACATGGGATTAGAAAGACGAAGTAAGAGGGGAAGAGGAGAGGGAAAGATGGAGTGAGAGAGGAGAGGGGAAGTAAGAAATGCCAAAAAGGAGAAGGGAACGAGAGAAAAGGAATGGAAGGATTCAAAAGGATTGAAACTCCTACTCTCTCAAAACTCTAGGTGTGAGACACAATGAAGAAGTCTTGAAAGAGAGAGTTGCGTGGAAGGAGAAACACACATTGGCACCATGTTTCCGGAGAAATCCGTCGTTGTCGACAGCATAATGAAGTAGAGAGATTAGCGCCAGTGTGGACAACACACACACACACACACACACACACACACACACACGATAGTCCCCTGGTATGCTTTTGACAGAGTGCTTTTGTTAAGCGTATTGTGATGAATGCTGAGTACAGCCGTCAGATTTGTTTGGAGTTATGCAAGAATTCATTTGCATATGAAGAAATAATGCAAGAGAGAGGGAGAAAGGGAAACAGGGTGGCTGTGTACATCTGCAGAAAATAAGTTTTTCTTTCGTTCTTTTTTATGGTATGTTGTGGCCAGATTGCTTGTGTTGCTTTTGCACGACTGATGGAGTCCACTTAATGGAGTGAGATGGGAGAAAAGAACACAGCCGAGTCTGCTCAGCATGTGTGTAGTACAAGGCTGCTCCCCTCAGGCTGCATCTCTCTTCTCTCTCTCTCTCTCTCCTTCTCCCTCCCTCTCTTTCTCTCTCCTTCTCCCTCTCTCTCCATCTCATTCCCTCCCTCTCACCCCCCTTCCCTCTCTCTCTCTCTCTCTGTCTTTCTCTCTCCTTCTTCCTCTCTCTCTCTCCTTCTCATTCCCTCCCCTCCCTCTTCCCCCTCCCCCTTTCTCTCTCTCTCCCTCTCTCCCTCTCTCTCTCTCTCTCCAACCCTCTGTTGTCTGTCTTGGCCACACGGCGGTGGTCCTCCTGTGGGATTCGGGGGTCTGTCTTTGTCTTTCCCTGCGGCCAAGGGCCACCTGCTCGTCCCCCTGCCTCTGACGTGGCACCGGCTTAGTCGCCTCAGTTGACTCCATTAGTGTCAGTATCTCAAATAGTACATTAGCCTAGACAGTGGTTTCATGCATAAAAGAAATAAACAAATATGATGGAGACCTGGACACACTTCACTAATTCATTTATGATTAGTATTGGTTAAATCAGTCTATATTGCCAGTTAGATACAAGTGCTCTTGAGTGATTGCTGGATACCATTTCTCTCTGAACAGACTTAGATTGTCAGTTTGTTGAGAGAGAGACAGAAATGGTTAAAGAAGTGAAAACTGAGAAAACCAAAAAAGATCACATATATATAAAAACAATAAATAAATTGTATGAATGCATCAATAAAAAGAGAGGTATGTGCCTGAGATTCAAACTCTGAAGTTTCTTTCCCATTTCTGACTGAGAAATTGTTGATGCAAGACACACACACACACACTCTCTCTCTCTCTGTAACAATGATTTTTTTATCTACTGTAAGTGAAGTGAAAATGTGGTTCTGACCCACACTGTCTTTATAAGAAGCACACATTCTTCTGTAAGAGCATTTATCTAAAATGGTGGAACAGGGACATGCTTCCTGAGTACATTAATGGGTCTCAGGACAGACTTGTGGGCTTTTAGAGGATGTCTGTGTCTGCTTGACCCCGAGGTACACCAGGAAATAGCCCTGCTTGGTCCTGTTCTCAGAAAAGTTTGCCTTGTCATTTTCACCACATTGGCCTTGTGTGAGCAGGTGTTTGGTGTGTATTGTGTTGGTTTGAGCAGGTGTGTGTGCTGTGTGTTGTAAATGCAATGGCCTGTTTTTTTTTCAACTCCGTTGCATCAAGGTTAAACAGCAAGGTTCCAAAATATGGTTTAAAGTTTCACAACTGGCTTAGGGTGTTGTTGTTGTTGTTGTTGTTGTTGTTGTGTGTGTGTGTGTTTTGGCATGTCCTTCACGAGTAGATGGGCTGGTAATTTCTCATCTGAGATTCCTGGAACACCTCACCAAACCCCAGCAGTCTGTGTAATTACAGCACATTGCATTGTGGGATATAATTTCCCATATCAATGTCAAAAGAGGAGAGGGATAAAGAATAGGGGATGGATGGATGGATGGATGGATTTACTCAGAAAATATTTTTGTTCTGAGACATCCTGTCTCCACTTTTCCCAAACATACAGCATGCTCTTGGTGAAATTCTGTAGTTTTTTGATACCGAGGTGAGCCTGCTCTGGAGGTACGGAAGTAATTGCATCACTGTCACCAAATGAGCATGCTGCAGCAATTGTAATTGTTTGTTTGATCCTGATGCAACCTTTACGCAAGCCTTTATTTTTATGCCATATGAGATGTTGCTAATCCATTACATTTCAACACTTTGTAGTCCCTCTCTCTCAGCCTGATGAAAACAAAATACAAAAGAATAGTACACGCGTGTTGTCTCATCAGCCTTTATTTTTATGCCATATGAGATGTTGCTAATCCGTTACATTTCAACACTTTGTAGTCCCTCTCTCTCAGCCTGATGAAAACAAAATACAAAAGAATAGTACTATATATTTTCTTCAGTGTGTGTGTGTGTGTGTGTGTGACAGAGACAGCGACAGAGAATGTGTGTGTGTGTGTGTGTGTGTGTGTGTGTGTGCACGTGCATGCACATCATATACTGTACACAGAACAAAAGCGATCACCCCTCTTGGTCAGTCACCCTTCTCGGTCGGTGCGTTGGTCTGTTGTGCATGTCCTTCTCCTCCACGTTGCGTCATGGCTGGCGTTTCTTTGACCCACTTCAAGCCTGGAGGGTTGGGGCTTTGGGCGCGACCAGGCTTGAAGGCAAAGAGAAGCAGATTAGCCTAAGAATCCACTCAGTTCCGTTCGCCCTTCATCTCCTCAAAGCCCTGCCTCTGTCTCGGCCGGGGATGCTATGTCACTGGCATGACTTCCATAAACAAAAATGCTCGAGCATATCCTCGGTTTGATATCCGCTGCCAGAATACTCTGCCAAGTTTTTTTTTTTTTGTCTTTTTTTTTACATTTTTTCTTTTTTCCTCAAATGTTTTCTCATACTGTAGCAAAGTCTGTGCATATGTTAGCAAGGCAGTCCAAGTCGAACTTGTAACAACTTTATCTGTGTCAAATTGCGTGTTAATTGGATAGGTTTATTAGCGCCATAAATACAATAGAATAAAAAGCTTTTAAGGAGGAACGGTCTGGAATTAATCAAAGCAAATCACTGCCATCTTGAAAGCTTTGGAAAGGGGGGGGGGGGTGAACGGTGAAATGCATCCATCATTCCATCCTGTGGTTCATTTGAAAAGTGAAAAAAAAGAAACAGCAGAAGACGGCAAGAATAAAGAAGTCAGGAGGAAAAAAAGACGTCTGCTCTTCATTAAAACGTTGGAGCAATTAGGCTATAGCGTCCTGGTCAGCTTGGTCCGTAACCTAATATCAGTCACATATGAAGAAGCAAGTAAGCCTTGACCACCTGAGCTCTGAATAACCAGGGTCAAACTCTTGCAGATGCGCTCTCTCTCTCTCTCTCTCTCTCTCTCTCTCTCTCTCTCTCTCTCTCTCTCTCTCTCTCTCTCTCTCTCTGTGTCTCTGTATCTCTCTATCTCTATCTCTCTCTCTCTCTCTCTCTCTCTCTCTCTCTCTCTCTCTCTCTTTGGGCTCGCTCTCTCTGAGGAGACGGCTGGAACAGTCATGGAGAGTTGAAGTACATGTCGAGCATTAGCCATCTCCCCTCTGTAATCCTTTGAAGAATCGAGAGCTCCATCTGATTTGTGCCCCCTACTCCTTTTTCATTCATTTTCTTTCTCTCAGATCTTCACTAATCTCCACAACATTCCTTTAGTATTCAAATAAAGTACTAACTAATTAGAAATGCTTTGTTGTTTTGGAATGCAAAAAAAGGGAAAAATTATCTTAGTGGGGCACTTTCAAAGTGTTTAATACAAACTTCCATATTTCCATACCAACTGTCACCTTTTTTGAGTTATCTGGTGCTGCATCAAATCTCTGAAAAAAAAAAGTAATTGCGCTTTCTCTGAAATCTTATCTTGCAAAAAGATTATGATGAATGTTCCTTGTGCTGAAAAAGTAGAAATCTAGAATGCTTAGTGAACAAAAAAAAAAAAAAAAACATATTGAAGTCTAGAATGCTTAAGAGTGTTGGGTGTCTAGTTTAGAATGCTTGAGTAGGCAGGGAGTTGAATGTGATGAAAGAGCATTGCAATGCATTAACCTTTACCCTTTCCCATGGGTTGAACGCTAAGTAAAAGTCAAGCCATGAATGTTGATTGTGTGTTAATCTCTGACATAAGGCGTTCGTCAGATGAACTTTTGTCAAAGATTTCATATAAGTTCCCTAGATCACATCTCCTCTAAGTTTTAGTTCTAGTGTGTGTTTCTCAAGGTCACCCTCAGCATATGTAAACGAGTATAGAAAGTATTACTTCTTTGACTTCCCTCGGTTTAGCTGCGTGTTGTCTCATCGTTTAACAAAAACATGGCAGAAAGACGATTCATTATGTGACCTTGGCCGTTTCCACTAAACAAACAAACCTGTAGGCTGTTTGTTTTTCGGGTGCATGATAGGTCTTGGGGGCATTTTTCTTTCCAACCATATGGCCAACGAAAGTCATAATTCATGCTTTGGTATATGAGCTCGGCAATTAAAATCAAAGTGGATACACTCACCTAATAGCATACAAATGACTTTTGAGTCGCGCCACCTGGAACCCATTTAGTGTGCTTGCCTTTGCTGCGCATTCATTCCGTCACGGCAATGCTATGCAGACGTATCTGCCTCTGAACATATCCACATCGTGGTGTTTGGTGAGCCTTGGTGGCCCTTTCACTTTAGTCTACTTGTGTGATTAACAAGACAATAATAGAAAAGAAAGAAAAAAAAAAAAAAAACATGGCTCCCTGGGATTCCATGATTCCTTCGCCGCCACTGTAAAATCATATACAGGCCCAGAGAGCAACGTGTGAAGCGAGATCTGCAGGGAGTCGGAGAATAGAACGTTGGGATAAAATAGGGAGATGAGGGGAAGGAGAAAGCAACGAGAAGAGCAGAAGACCGAAAATAGTCTTATTCCCCAGCGGAGTAAACAGCGGAGAAGGGCCGTGAGTGCAGTTGGATGTTTTTGATGATTACTTCGAGAATTTAAGGCTCCATCTGCACAAGCCCGCTGTCTGGGCCATCATCTCTCATCCCCTCTGGACCACTGTTAACTCTGTGCGTTTTCAGTTCTTTCACTTTTTTTCTCCATCCTCTCCTCCCCTCCCCTCCCCTCCCTCTCTCTCCTCGTTATGACTCTTCTTCTCGTCTCTTTGCTGTCTCTCTTTTTTTCTTCTCTTTCGTCTGTTTATCTTTTTGTCTCCCTCGGTTTTTTCCTTCTCTGTCTGCTGTCCACCTGTAAATGACATCACCCCACATTTATTATCCTCCCCATTCTTCCACCGTCTCCTTCCCCAAACATAACCATCAACACCACTCTTTCCCTGGACTCCTTCCTTCCCTCTCTTCATCCCCCTCTTTTTCTCACCAGAACCATCTCCAGCACCCTTTCCCTGAATCCCTTCTTCCCTCCCACTTTATTTGCTCTGTCTCTAGCTATGACTATCCTCAACACCCTTTCACCAAATCCCTCCCTCCCACCTCTCTCTTTCTCCCTCTCTCCTCTATATCACCCTTTCCCCAAACACCGTCATGCTTCTCTCTTTCTTTCCCTCCCCCTCATCTTCTCTCTTTCTCACTGTGACCGTCCTCAACACTGTAACACCAAATACCCTTTCATTCCTCCTTCTCACTTCATCCTTTCATCCCTCCTTCCCTCTTTCTCACTTCATCCTTTCTCCTTCTCTCCTTTCTCTACCACCCTCTCACTGAATCCCTTATTCCTATCCTTTCTTCTCTCCTTCTCTACCTCCCCCTCTTTTTTCCTCTGTTTCTCACCATGGACATCCCCAACACCCTTTCACCACATCCCTCTTTCCCTACCGATCACCCCTTCTTTTCTCATTCTTCCCTCCCTCTCTCCTTCCTTCTTTCCTTCCCTCCATCATCATCATCATCCCCCCATCTATCCCTTCCGTTCTCCTCCGCTTGATAGCAACCTGCTGCGGTTTCATTTGACCCAATTAGGAGACTTAAACCCAGCCAGGCCCAGCTCATCTGTGCCGCTCTGCGGATACTTTCGGAAGACTCCAACGCAAACGAGATGGTGTCTCGTTAGTGATTAAGTCGTCCTCTTTTTTTTTCACTCTTCTTCTATTTTTTTTTTTCCTTTTTTTTTCTAAATCTCATTTCAAAAGCAGGGTAAGGCCAGCCAAAATCCGGTGAAAAATTATTCCCTATTGCAAGGAAATATTTCTGGAAGACTACCACACATGGGCGATTTGATATGTCCCTGGGTGGCTGGGAGATAACTGGAGGAGCTGGCATCTGACTACCGGATGGTCTGGATCCCTGAGCTGCCAAAACAAGCTCCTTTGGAGGCTGACTTGTTGGTGATTTTGCCAGACGAGATATTCCAGAAAGATATTTTACTTTGCAACCCTTCATAGAATATCTCTATCATGCAGATTTAACCTCCCGGTGTTCCATCCGCAAATGCAAAATGTGATTTTAATCTCCTCACATGTGTAGTGAAGTTGACATGAGGCAAAATCACCACAACTGGTTTGACATGGTGCCATTTTTTTAATGATATCTCAACCTATGGATTTTTGTTAGGCCAACTTATAATGGGGCCATCTCTCCTTTCTTTATCCCTCTTTCTTTTTCTTCCTCTTTCCCTCTCTCTCTGTCTTTCTCTCTCTCAATCTATCCCTCCCTCTATCTCTCTTTCCCTCTCTCTTTCCATCTCTCTGTGTCACTCTATTTCCTTTTCCCTTTCTCTCTATCTCTCTCAATCCCTCCCTCTCTCTCTCTCTCCTTCCCTCTTCCCCTCTCTCTCTATCTCTCTCTTTCCCTCTCTGTCTATCTCTCTCTTTCTCTCTCCCTCTCTCCCTCCCCCCCCCTCTCTCTCTCCCCTTCATTCTGTATGATAAGAGCCCAGATGAATGTCCTCTGCCGTGGCAGAGTCTGCAGCTCCGTAATGAGAAGGAATGGGAGCTGTGTGTGTGGTTCAGTCTATTAGTCCTGGAGAGGGGAGGAGAGAGCACTTTTCCTCACAACGCTCTGATGAGCCTCAACGTCCGATAAAAGAAAACAATCGGAGCCCAGTCGCTGAGAAGGGTCTGGGAGACTCGTCTCGTTGGCCCATTTGAACATTTCTCTTCTTGCTCTCCTCTGTGGTTTCTCTCACTCTTTCCATCTCCCTGACTTTCTCTCATTCTTTCTTTCTTTCTTTCTATTTTTTCACTCTCTTTCTCTCTATCTCGGTATATTTTTCTTGATGTCTATCTCTATCTACAGTATGTCTATCTTTAATCTTTTTCTCTCAATCTCCCTCTCTCATCCTCCTCTCTCTGTCTCAGCTCTCTTTTGAAAATCTTTCTCAATCTCTCTCTTAGTCTCTCTATCTCCATTTCTCCTCTCCCTCTTTCCCCTCTTCTATCTCAATTTCTCCCTCTCACTCTCTCTCTCTTTGTCTCTCGCGTTCTGTCACTCTTGCCTTCTTTAAATGTTGTTTCTCTCCCCCTTTCAAACGCTGCTTAACTCGAGTCTCTTTAATTAGACGACGGGTGTGAGTTTCCATCCGTGCATGTCAATGTTTCTGCCGCAAGTATGTGCGCATCCCCCTCACCCTGCATTTGTTCGGTGCGGCGGTGTTTTAAATTGAAATAAAGTGACGGATTCGCCACAATGTTCTCGGCGGCTCCACTCTCTCAGTAGTGAGTCGAGCCTTGCGCGTCAGTGTGTGCTAAGTGCTGGGGTTTTTATGGATATCTACTTGGGGAGGTTAGCTGGGGGAGACGTGGGGTTTGTGGGGAGTCGGAGGTTTTGGAGGATTACCCTTAAAGTCAGCCGCTCCCCATGAAAGAAATCTGATTGAGCTTAGCACACCAGCCGGTGCCACCACACGCCGCAGCCAAGGCATTTTACATCAATGTACAGCGGCAAACCTCAAATACCTCACTCTGAACTACAATGCAAGAGGAATGTAGATTATGTCCCTCGGTTAGGTGGGGGGAAAAAAGACCGCAGTCACAGATTGAGAAAGAGAGCGTGTCCGGACTAATGAATATTTGAAGGTGTGCGTAATGCAAGGTTTTAGTGGTTTCCTCCCAATAGGTTCATCCGGTCTCTCTCTCTCTCTCTCCCTCCCTCCCTCTATCTCTCTCTCTCGCTCTCTCTCTCACTCTCTCTCATGAGTCATCCGGTCTCACTGAGCCAGAGTGTGGCCTGACAGTCATGCTTCAGTGCTACAGCCATCGGCACCTGTTAGAGCTTAATGCTGCAGCCTGGCCTTGGAGCTCTGATGCTGCTGCTATTGTGGCTTCTGACGCTGCTGTCTTTCTTCCACACCAGCAGGGGGCACTGTGACGTGTGCACCCCATGAGGAGCCACTGCAGTGAGTTGGTTTAGCGCCATGCTGTGTGTGTGTGTGTGTGTGAGAAGGAGTGGTACAGGTGGTGGATGGGGGGGGTGTCGGTCGGCGGTGCAGAAGATGGGGGTGGGTGGTTTTCGGTTGCCCCCTCCACTCCCAAGGTGCACCTCTCACAGGCTCGCGGTGACACAAGCTGTTCGTCTGGGAAGGCATCCAGGGCAAGCGACACTCCACAATCCCTGGGAGGTGGGCCGTGTGTGTGTGTGTGTGTGTGTGTGTGTGTGTGTGTGTGTGTGTGTGCTCTCTCGTTCTGTTCTCTCTGTCTCTCCTGTTTTCACTCCCGGTCTCCAAACACTGCATACATTCTGTTTCTCTTTCCCTCAAAGGACTTGTACTCGCACTCTCTGACTTCCTCCCTCTCCCCTCATCTCCGATCTCCATCTAACTCCAGTTCTTTCTTCTCTCTCTCTCTCTCTCTCTCTCTCTCTCTCTTTGTCTCTCTGATGGGACCTTGGAATTTATGTGGTGGTATGTAATGGTGAATGTGGGGGGGGGGGGGGGACTGTAGTGTTAAGGTGTTTTTGATCCATGCAATGGTTCAATAAAGGGGTTTTTAAAAGTCAAAGTCTCTCTTTCTCTCTCTTTCTTCTCTCTCTCTCTTACTCTCTCACTGTCTTTCTTTCTTCCTTTCTTTCTTTCTCTCTTTCTCTTCTCCTCCGTCAAACCAATACAAGACATCTGTGTTTCGAGTGGCTCTGTGGGCCTGTTTGACTGTGGTCTGGACCTCCCTACACACACAAGTATCCACTCCATTCTCTCCTCAGTGGTTCCCGGGGAAGCCCGGCACACACACACACACACACACACACACACACACACACACACACACACAGCCGTTTTTGTGTTATTGAACACCCCTAACCCCTGTTCCCCTATATAATCGTGGCCCAGCCAGGCTGTGCTCACCTGTTCTGCTCCGCTCCTCTTGTGATCTCGTAGCCAGCACTTCAGCGCTGCTATCTCCAGTTTCATGTATGTGAGTTTCCCCCACTAGCCCCCCCCCCCCCCCCCCCCCCTCTTTCTCTCTCTCTCTCTGCCATGGGGACATAGTGTTTTAAGGTGGTTTTGATCCATGCAATTGTTCAATAAAGGGGTTTTAAAAGTCAACGTCTCTCTCTCTCTCTGTCTCTCTCTCTCTCTGTCTCTCTCTCTCTGTCTCTCTCTCTCTGTGTCCAGCTGCCTCTCCTGCAGACGGATAGAGAGCGCTCACTTGTTCTCACGGTTTTCACGTGTGTGTGTGTGTGAGCGTGTGTGTGTGTGTGTGTGTGACGGGGAAAGATCGTAAGAGGGAGTTAAGGATAGAGCGGTGGACATGACACACGTGGAGTATTGAGGGACAGATGGACACCGGTTCGGGTTGCAGGTTTTCTTTTTTTTTCTGTTTCGTCATTAAAACGGCAACATGCTCTTTCTTTCATTTGTGTCGACTTGCCGCTCTAAAACTGCACTATCACCTGTCAGTATAACTGGCTGCACTGAGGACTCTGTATGATTGGCAGTAGTGTGCGGTGACCATACATTTTGGTAGGGCAGAAAGCCTTGTCTATTTTTTTTTTATAGCCTATCATTTTGGGCTACATATTTTACATGACTTTGCTGTATGCTTAAATCATGTCACAGTCAGAAATGTAAGTGGATTAAAATTGTAGATCAGTAACCCATCAGTTAAGTTTGCTCAAGTTTCGTTCTCATCACGTTAAACCAGTGAAGCGAGCAAACCGTTGTTGCTATGGGTAAACAAAACTACCCTTCTTGTGTTCTGTTTGGCTTGCTAACTAACTATCTAATATTTTTAAGTAGTTGGGTTTTATAACTGCAACTCAAAACAGTTGGGTGTCATGGATAATTGTCTGACCACTCGCTGTAGAACTAGGCCTATATTATAGGCTATATATATATCGTCGTATATCGTCGAGGTGCCCTGCCCCAACATTGCATGACACATTAAACTCAACGAGAATCACCACCATCATCCAAAAGTTGATGTCAATAGACCAAAAATAGTTGGAAAGCCTACAGAAACTACAGATAAGTGACAATCACATTGTTAAAAATAGACTTGGAGCAATGATTTACTGAGGAACTATTTTTTTGTGGAGGATGCTTCAGGGGTAATGTGTTGCCCCACCTGCCCATATGGACCGCACACACCTGATGATTGGGTCATATTTCAAAAAGTAAAAATTAAAAATAAAATAACCCCATGATTAACACCTAGTTTAAGACTCAAAGAAAACTTCAAAGAAGATTTCCACTTAAAAAGTCTAGGCATATTCTATGTCTAGAAAAACTGACCAAGGTGTTTGTTATGTTGTATAGAAACAAGGTAGTCCTCTGGAACCATCTATCTAATTAGCACAGTTATACCCTGAAGTAGAGGGCCGGCCATCGAGGAGGAGAGTTCTCCTGATAAAAGACCCATCCGATGTGACTCCCCATGTTCCAGCTCCCGAGAGGGAAGGTCTGCTCCTGATCCTATTGCCTGGGATAATTAGTAGCCCCCCCACCCACACACACCCACACCCACACACACACACACACACACGCGCACACACACAACACACACACACCCACACACACCCAATAACACAGTAAGACTAATGAGTACTCTGCCATTGGTGATTGCCTCATTAACATGGGTCTAATAATAACTCCCAAAAAGAGCAAGCTCTGTTTATCACAACATAGTGTTTCTTTCTGTCTTGTACTCGTTCCTCACTCCTAACCTTTGCAAAGGCGCTGAACTGGGGTGTAATTACAAGGTTTTCTGGTGATATTTATATGCGTATGACTAATGCCACAATTACATAATCTTTTCTTTTTCTTTTTTTTTTCGCTGTCGCACTTCAGTTGAAGTTGCTTGTCTGAGTGTGTGTTTAGCGTTTTTCAGTGCAGGCGCGAGGGGGTGGTCTGGCTTTGCGCATGCACTCCAGTGTTCGGGGGCCCCACATCAGCTATGTGCAATGTGGTGTCTCAAGACTGTGTGTGTGTGTGTGTGTGTGTGTGTGTGTGTGTGTGTGTGTACTGTATGTGTGTGTCAGTACTTGATGGCAGGGAATCATACTGTTATTCAGGATGTTTGATTTCTGATTTCCTCCAGTAGCTTGCATGCCCCCACA